>NC_081434.1:31477329-31519829 GCF_949786415.1 Peromyscus eremicus
TTTCTGTATTACTTTCGCCAACTCCACGAAACCCAGAAATCTTGGCAAATCCCCCCTTTGTAACCCACTTTCCACTGTTCAGGCTTCTGCAGCCTCTGACAGTAAACCAGGCTATGCTCAGCAGAGTGCCTGCTTGCTGGCCAGGGTAAAAACTAGAGCGAGATGGTGAGAGGTTTAAGCAAGCGTTGCTTTTAGTGAACAGCCAGCCCATTACGATACATTTTGCTCCTGACACCTCTTGGAAGACGAACACTCAGAGAGCAAAGGCCTTCTTCCTCCTGAAATGGTTGAAGTCATGCTGTGTCCTGAGCTTAGTGCTGGGTGAACAGCGTACATTTTAGTTGCCAATAACTGTCCTCATTGTTTACATAAAAAGACCCACATGGTCACAAAAGGCACTAAATTGTGGTATTGAAGGTGTTGAAGGCACCGAAACATGTGGGGAGAGATAACAGCACTGTGTCTATTTATGCTTACATATAAATATGTACCATTCACTCTCTGTAGCCATAAGTTCTAGGCTCACAAATTCAACACTATATAGAAAATCTTAAAAAAAAAAAAAAGAAAGAAATCTTCTGAGCTGAGAGGGGTGATGTACGCTTTTGATTCCTGCACCCAGAAAACAGAAGCAGGTGAATCTCTGTGAGTCTGAGGCCAGACTGGCCTGTACAGTGAGTTCCAGACCAGGCAAGGTTACAAAGTGAGATTCCCCATTTTTTCATCCTTCTCTCTCTATATATAGGTATATATTTATTATATATACTGTATTGACATGTCATGTTTTCCCAAACAATAAACTTAACTACTATTTATGTAACATTTATATTGGGTTAGAGATTATGCATGATCTAGACACGTGTCAAAGCACATGGTAGTATACATCATTTAATTAAAGGTACTAAAGCATTTTACATCAATATCAGTGGATAAAGTATACCATTTTACATTGGTATCAATGGATAGACTATACCATTTCACATTGGTATCAAAGGATAGACTATACCATTTTACATTGGTATCAATAAATAGACTATACCACTTTACATCAATATCAATGGATATACTATACCATTTTTAACAATGGGTAATGGACACAGGCTAAGAGGAATATTTCCCTCAAATCAGTTCCCCCTTTCCTTCAATTACAACTACAACTAGAGAATAAATTTATTCATTTCTCTTCAATCTACTCCTTACTTTTGACTTACCTTCTTTCAACAACTCTATTCCCATCATGCCTCATGATTACTAATATGCTATTCTTCTGTCTCCTGTCATTAGAATCTATGTTCCAGCATCCATAGCACTTAGTTTGTTCACTGAGGTGTCCCAGCATCAATAACAGGGTCTGTCACTTGGTAGGTGTTCAATAAAGCATTTGTTTGTGAATACATGGTGTGGTGGTTTGGATGAGAATGGCCCCCATAGGCTCACATATTTAAATGCTCGGTTCCCAGCCGGTGGAACTGTTTAGGAAGGATTAGGAGGTGTGGCCTTGTGGAAATGGGTGTGGCCTTGTTGGAGGAGGTGTGTCACTAGGCATGAGGCATTGAGGTTTCAATAGCCGACACCAGCCCAGTCTTGCTCTCTCTCTCTCTACCTGTTGCCTGTGGATCAGGATGTAAAGTGGTCAGCTACTGCTCCAGCGCCATGCCTGTCTGCTTCCAGCCATGATATCCGTGAACTCCACTACCTTGTGGAACCAGCAGCTTCTTGTCAAATGCTTTATTTTATAAGAATTGCCCTTTTCATTATCTTTCTTCACAGCAGTAGAATAGTAACTAATACACATAGTAAATCAAAGACTCCATTAGTGCCCAAAGGCTATCACAACCATTCTGTGGTCAAGGATGCTCATTCACTCTGCCTGACAGACGCTGTTATGAATAAGAAAGACAATCTGGGAAGCCATGCAAATCTTAAGGAACGCAGTGCAGGATTCTCAGAAGCTTCAAGAAAAATGGCAGACTGATTCAGTCAGACAAACTTAGTCTTCTGGGTTCTTAGACAAAGCCCCATTCTGACTCAGTTGACAAGGAATCAAAGCTGGTACTCCCAAAGGGCAAAGGAAGGAAGCCGGAATTCTCGTCGCTATGAAGGGAAAAGTTTGTGCTTGAATCCTGGTGTGGTAGAATGAATTGTCTCCCTAGGGTGAGGAAATTTGTGCCCTGTGGCATTAATTGGGCCTGCATCTCAGGAAAATGGCCTCCAACTTTCAGGGCCCTGAAATGCATTTGTGTGACTGCAGAGGCTGAGCCAGCATTCCCCAGCCTCCAGACCTGCACTCCCGTGGGAGCCACTGGCCACATGTGGCTGATGAGTCCTTGGAGTGGTGCTAGGGCCACATTTTCAAATGAGAAGACCAAAACGCCACGTAGAAGAGGCAAAACAAACACGCAACGCATCCCTTAAATAGTTTTGTAATGGCTAATTTTAAAATAATGGTAGTTTTATCTACTGGGCTAAATAAAATATATCATCAGAATGAGGACCTTAGGGGAGGCAGATTTGAGGCAGAGGCTATGTGTGGACTGCAGTACCTTTGTTCAGTTTTGCTACAAAAACCTAAAACTGCTTTGAAAGAAAGAATGTTTAAGTCAACCAGTGTAGAACATACTTATAATGGCAGCATTCTGGGACAGAGCAGGAAGATCATGAGCTCCAGGCCAGCCTGACTACATTGCTAGTTTGAGGCCAACTTGGGCTATATAATGAGAACCTGTCTAAGAAACCCAAAGACAAAACAGAAGCCTGTTTATAAATAAATTAATTAAATCAATAAATAAAATTTATATAAATATTAAGTTCACTTGTTCTTTTTTTTTTTTTTTTTTTACCTTTTTAACTTTAGTTGCTAGAACCTTGAAATTTATATATGCAACTAAAGATATGCCAAACCGGGCATGATGACTCACACCTGTAATCCCAGTACTCAAGGGTCAGAGTCAGGAGGATTACCATGAGCTCCAGGTCAGCTTGGGCTATAGTATGAGATCCTGTCCAAAAAAGAAAAGACTGAGGTGGTGTGAATAGGTATGGCCTGCATAGACTCATGTGTTTGGATGCTTGGCCCACAGGAAGTGGCACTATTAGCAGGTGCGGCCTTATTGGAGGAGGTGTGGCCTTGTTGGAGGAAGTGTGTCACTGTAGAGGCGAGCTTTGAGGTCTCAGATGATCAAGCTAGGCCCAGTGTGCCACACAGTTGCTTCTGCAGCCTACAGATCAAGATGTAGAACCTCTCAGCTCCTTCTCCAGCACCATGTCTGCCTGCACACCATCATGAAGATAATGGACTAAACCACTGAAACTGTAAGCCAGTCCCAATTAAATGTTTTCCTTTGTAAGAGTTACCATGGTCATGGTGTCTCTTCACAGCAGTAGAAATCCTAATTAAAATACTGATGGTGGGTGGGATATTTCTATTTAATAAATTCTCGTTTCTCCTTCATAAGCTGAAAGAAAACAATTTTTCTGATCAAATACCTATATCTTATCCCACACTTTAGCAATCTCCACCCCATGTCATCCATGCTTATTATCCAAGTGTGTATGCCAAGCCTGCTCAGAGTACATAGTGTACAGAACCCTGTTTAATTGGCATTTTCTAAATGCAGTTAGCCAGGGCGCCTATTTCCCACTGAACACCAACTCATATCTTTCATTTTGAGGAAGACATCTTGGAAAACATGGCTCTAGATCGTCTGCAGCATTCAGATTCAATTGATTTATCACACGATTCTAAGGATATGGAAAGAAATCTTGAGTAGGCATTTGAGATACTTGTTTAGACAGGGAGAGTTAGAGGGAGAAATTACATTTCATTGATGGTTCCTGGGAGAAGCCACAGCTAGGAGAAGCTGATAAGGAATGGAGTGTGGAGTTGGAGAGGGAAGATGAGCTTGGGTTCAGTTTCTCAACAGAAGTGTACCCTGATTTTTCCACTTCTTGGGTTGCCTTATAGCAGTGGTTCTCAACCTTCCTAATGCTGTGACCCTTTAATATAGCTCCTCATGTTGTAGAGACCCACAATCCTAACAATATTTTCATTGCCACTTCCTAACTGTAATTTTGCTACTGTTGTGAATCATAATGCAGATGTTTGCTGTGCAGATGGTCTTGGGCAGGTGACCCTCCACCCCAAGGGGTCATGAACCACAGGTTGAGAACCTCTGTCTCGAGGAACCAGCTTCCCAAGAACATCAAAGTCCTGGCTGCAGTATAAAGATACAGCGCCCTCAAAATAAACTCAAAACTCTAGGAAGAAGCATTGAGTTACCATGACTAGACAGCTACAGATTTCAAAGTTAGGAGAACATAAGACCTAAGAATAAGTCAAACCCAGCAAGAGCTGGGCCACCACACAGGGCTTCCCCTCTCACCCAGATGGCTCCAGGGAGCAGCTGAGGAGAACCCCCTCAGCGTTTATCTCTCCAGATAAAGCACGAAGCCACAGCTCACCACCTCTGATGGCTTCTGACAGAATTTCCTATGTGGATGATAAGAAAGCTATTTCTGATGCCCAGCACTTCAGATGCCCTGCCGGATGTGGTGTTCTAAGTGGTTCAGATGTGAGTGAAATTTTCTCCTAGAAAAACCTCAAAATTTCTCCTGTTGTCTGCAAACTTCTTCATAGCTACTGAGGCTGGGCTTGGTGGCAATGCTCTCCATAAACACCGAGCATGTACTCTGGGTTATATGTATTTTTCAGAGCTAGACATTGAAACCGGGCTTCCTGTAGGCTAGACAAGCGCCCTACCGCTCAGAGCTAAATAACATTTTTGATAGCTCTATTAAGGTATAACTTATACACAATAAAATTCACCAATTTGAAGTGTGAGTGATCACAAACCTGTTTTGGAAAATTTCTACCACCCTACCTTTCATCCCAAAGTTTTGGGGGGCTCCTTTTCAGTTAATTATCATTCTTAACTACGACTCCCAGAACTACCAAACTGATTGTTTTCCTGGTGGCTTTTTATCGTGTGTGTGTGTGTGTGTGTGTGTGTGTGTGTGTGTAGATGTGTGTATGCAGTGTGTGTATGTATGTGTATATATATATATATATATATATATATATATATATATATATAAAATCTTCATATAAGATTTCACGTTAATGGAGGAATACAATGTACTATGAGGTGTTTTGTTTCTGGCAATCTTTTGCTTATCATGATTTTGTTTGTTTGTTTTTGTTTGTTTTTTGGTTTTTTTCAAGACAGGGTTTCTCTGTGTAGCTTTGCACCTTTCCTGGAACTCACTCTGTAGACCAGGCTGGCCTCAAACTCACAGAGATCCGCCTGCCTCTGCCTCCTGAGTGCTAGGATTAAAGGTGTGCGCCACCACCACCCGGCACCATGACGTTTTTTAAGATTCCTCTGGGCCATAGGTCAGGACTCAGCTCCTTTTAATTGTAAACATTCCAATGCTCCTCACCAGTCTCTTTTTATCTATACATCAGTTGTTGGGCAATTGGATTGACTCAGTTCAGTACTCATAATATAATGACACTATAAATATGTGCATATCTTTAGTTGACATATATTTTTGTTTATCTAGGGTAATACCGTGTAATATAATTAGTTACTGGGTCATATGATAAGTGTATGTTTAACCTTCCAAGAACTTTATTTTCAAAATGGCTGTACTACTTTTGCATTCCCAGTGGCAGTAAATCAGACTTCCAGTTTACACCACAGTCTCAGCCCTTGTTGTCGGGTTTTTTTAGTCTTAGCTGTGCTAGTGTGGGCTTTACAGCATCTGTGCATCAAGTTGAATTTCCCATCATGCTAAGCATCTATCCAGTCATGCGCTTTTTGACTGTTAGATGTTCTCTTGCCAAGTGCTTATGAAAATATTATGGGGGGGGGGCGCTGGAGAGATGGGCTCAGCTGTCAAGAGCACTGGCTGCTCTTCCAGAGGACCCGGGTTCAATTCCCAGCACCCACACGGCAGCTCACAACTGTCTGTAACTCAGGAGCTGACACCTTCACACAGACGTACATGCAAAATAACAATGCACGTGAAATTAAAAAAAATATTTTCCTCACCTTATTATACTATTGGATTGGATTGTTACCCTTTTATTGAGTTGAGAGCTATATTTATGTTATCTAAATATGAGTCCTTTGTCAATTATATACCACACAATTATTTCCTCTCGGTCAATGGCTTGCTTTTTAATCTTCTCAATTACATTTTTGACAAGCTAATGTTTTTAAACTTTATGAAGTCTATTTTTCTTTGTTTTTTTTTGGATTTGTTTATTTGTTTTTTGTTTGTTTGTTTTGATTGTTTTTTGAGACAGGATCACACTCTGTAGCCCAGGATAGGCTGGGATTTATTATGTAGAACAGGCTAGCCTCAAACGTCTAGTGATCTTCCTATATCTGCCTCCTAAGTGCTAAAATTATATTCATGCACCATACTATCTAGCTTTGTAAAGTTTTAAAATAAATGTTTTTTTAAGTCTCATATTTCTGTGTTCTAAATAAGAAATTTAAGACAACCCAACATCCCAAGGATCATCCTCACATATATTATTCTAGAATCTTTATGATACTAGCTTTCAGATTTAGCTCTAGGATCTGTTTTGAATTGAATTTTCAATACATCGTGAGGAAAAGGTCAAGGCACCTTCCTCAATATAGATATCTAGTTACATATCAAAGTCTGTACTTTTGATCACCACAGTTTATCATGACTCAATTGGCCACAGAGATGGGAGTCTCTTTCTGAACTCTAAACTCTGTCACGTAGATCTACACGCCTATCTTTATGACTACCACATTGTCAAGTGATTACAGCTTTCACAGTAAGCCTGAAGATCAGGGAGTGCTGGTCTGTACCTTTGTTCGTTTAGAAAGTCGTTCTTTGCCTGGGCTGCATTTTAAAGGACGCTTTAGTGTCTGGGAGGGATAATCCTGTGCCAATTTCATAGCAAAAAATGCGTAGACACCTAGACAGACGCTCCCAACTTCATACAGTGAGACTGGGCTCTCCCTTTGTGGTCACCACTCATTTCCCTATGGTAATGTCAGCTCATGAGAGCAGAGACCACATGTTCTCTTCACCTCCCAGTCCCAAGCGCGATCAGGCTTCTGGTAGGTTTTCTTTCAACAATTACTTAGTCAACAAAAGGAGTAACCAGGTCCAAGAGACACGCGGTGGCTTATCTCTAATACTAAAGTCAAGAGCAGGCTGTGTCTAGAACTTCAGTTTCTAAATGTCTCTATTTTATCTTTTTTCACAACACATCCGAAAGCAGTAGACAGAAGGAAGGAAAAGCAAGGGTGGGAGGAATGGAGGTAGGAAATAGATAAGAGCCCTTCTGGAAAGTTCTTTGAAAGGCTCTTGTTTTGAAACCACTCAGCCCATTACCTGTAGCTTCCAGCTTCTGAACATGCACAACATGCACATGTCTATTCTTTGTGTAGAATGCCAAGGGATACCAGTGATTCGCGGATTCCAAACTACAACCTTGGCAGGGGACAATATTTCTTTTCCTTCCTGAAACAGTGCTAAAAAATATAAAGGACAGATACGCAGGCCAGAACGGATCCAGAGGTCAGGAGACGACAATCCCAGCAGAACTGGCCAGGAACCACAGTGCCTCCAATTCCCAACATCTCTAGGGACCAACAGTCGGCAACTTTCCCCCTCGCAACCGAATTTAGGAAAGGCCCTTATCTTTAGGAAAACAAAGAGTAGACATTCTGGAGAAGTGGATGTCAGGGGGAAAAAAAGATAACCTGGTATGAATCTGCGAGGAGAATACTCGGAGAAAAAGATAAGGAATGTATGAGTAAAAACGGAGGTGGCTTCAGTGTGCAACCCCTAATTCATGCGGCATGCAATCTTCTTAAATAGTGGTTGCAGGATGTAAATGCGCATTTGGAGGGCCGGGCACTGTCAATAAGCCCATCAGCCAAATTGTCCCTTCTAGTAATTACATGTCCCTCCTATTGAAATGAATGGGTGTCACTTACAGGTAACTGGGAAGATGTGGTCCCAGGAGCTTACAAGGTGCTCTGAAGATTGATTTAGAAACAGTGACTAAGGCAGTTTTCTACCAGAAACAGCTATCGATCAGGAGAGAATGGGATCAGTATGTCATAGCCAAGGAAACACTCGCTTAGGGGGGATTTCATGAGCGCAACCTGGTAGTCACTTCAGAGGCAAATCCAAGATGAGACATGGCCCTACCTCAACTTGTTGTCAAGTCTGCAGGGGAGGGGCCGGGGCAGCATCCCTGTGCGTGGCTCATTGCCTTGGTTCTCAGCTTGAGGCCATTTTCTCTGGATGAGATTAGGTTGCCTGGGAAGATGCACGTTATCTGTTCTCTTTTGTCACTTGCCTATCGCTTATTTCCATCTTCAAGAACAGAGGGGGAGCATGTCTGCTTAGCCTGCCAGGTGGTGGGTTTCTTGGGAAGAACATGAGTCCCCAAGGCTGCAGTCTGTGTCCAAATCATCCACTCTCTGTGTGATCCTGGAAAAAAACCAACAAAAAGCACATTAGTCCTCCCATCTGAAGGACAGAAACAATAATTTTGTAATCCTCACCTCCCAGCACTGTTCTGAGGTATGATTAAATGACACCTAGTCACTAAATGGCCCAATGTGCATTAGGACTTCAGTAACAAAATAAAAAACAGCAAATAAATAGGTGGATTTTTTAAATGAGAAAGTAAGGATAACAGTGGTGTTCTCTGGCTGCAAAGACAGCAAAACAGTGGTTGTAAGTGTTATTGGGGGCTTACTTTGGGCCAGGCACTATGCTGGATGAACATTACTCAGTGCTGTTGGGAGATGGGGTTATTGAAGCGTCAATAACAGCCTGACCATTCTGGCTCTTCTCTGTGAGCAGGACATTATTCATTAGAGAAGTCAGGTTATCAGGACAGCCCTTACCTTGGTGAGTCACTGGAGAAATCAGTCTTGGAATAAATAAGTGACAAGCTCCAACAGTAGACCAAAAGACAATGCAAGGATTTAGTGGATCAAGGAAGCCCACGAGAGATCAAGAGGACCCAGAGACTCCCGACAGTGCAGAGTGGTTGCTTCCCACAGGCTGGAGTAAGTGGGAGAAATGGCGTTTCCAGGATGCAGTGAGTCAAGGGATCCCAGCCACCCTGGGCTTGAATGATGAATCATAGCCAAACCATGGTGAGGCAGAAGCAGTAAGAATTCCTAAACTATTCTCCTCTCATTTGGTTGATTTCCTGTTGCTATGGCGTAATGGCTCCACCCAACAAGAAGCTGGAGACGGTGGAGCCCAGGGGATGCTGCCCAGAGTCATTTTTGTCTGGAGCAGAGAACAATATGCAAGGGCTGAAGACAAACCATCTGGCTGGAAGAACCACAGAATAATGTGAATAGGTGCATAGAACCACTGCCCATTACACCTACTGGATTATGTTAGGAAATGAACAGTGTTGACCATTAAACTGAGCAACACTCACAGAACTATTGTGATGTGCTGGGGATGCTGTGAATGTGTTGCTCTGATTTGGTGGATAAATAGAACACTGATTGGCCAGTAGCCAGGCATGAAGTATAGTATAGGCAGGACAAGCAGAGAAGAGAATTCTGGGAAGAGGAAGGCTGAGTCAGGAGTTGCCAGCCAGACACAGAGGAAGCGAGATATAAAAATACTGGTAAGTCACAAGCCATGTGGCAAATTATAGATTAATAGAAATGGGTTAATTTAAGATATAAGAACTAGATAGCAAAAAGCCTGCCACAGCCATACAGTTTATAAGTAATATAAATCTCTGTGTGTTTACTTGGGTCTGAGTGGCTGCGGGGCCCGGGCAGGACTGGAGAAAACTCCAGCTACAGTGATGTTAAAGATGAAGGCAGGGTTTTTGTTTTCTTCTACAACTGATGAAGACACCAACAGTCGGGCTCATTGGTTCACGGGGGCCCATCATTTCTTCTCAGACTTCACTGAGATCCCACACTTGCAAATGATGCCAGGTTTTTATTCTGTTGAATTTAAGAATCCTGGCTTTGTTAATGAACCCAGATCATCCTCACCTGCCGTTCTATCCCCTTTCATTTTTCTAGGCTAACAATCATCTGATTAAGATTGGGGCTTCGCCAGGCAGTGGTGGCATAGACCTTTAATCTCAGCACTCGTGAGGCAGAGGCAGGCAGATCTCTGTGAGTTTGAGGCCAGCCTGGTCTACAGAGCGAGTTCCAGGACAGGCTCCAAAGCTACACAGAGAAACTCTGTCTTGAAAAACCAAAAAAAAAAAAAAAAAAAGAAAAAAGAAAAAAGACTGGGGGCTTTTTCTGTTTGTCCAAACAGAACGTTCTTCTGAAAGATAGAAGAATTTATTATTATTATTTATGATATATTTTTATTTTATGAAAATAAAGTTATTTTTAATTTTGTAAAAATAAAACAAAAAACAATTCTAATTTAAATTTATTGTTGTTGTTTTGAAACAGGAGAACACATTGGCAGCTCAGGCTTGCCTCAGACTCACCACGTAGCAGTGGATGACTTTAAACTCCTAATTCTGCTGTCTCTCCCTCCCCAGTGCTGAGTTGACAAAGCTGTACCACCATGCCCAGCCCTCTAAACCGTTCTAAAGTTTACAATGTGGTGGCACTAAGTGCAGACACACTCCTGTGCAAGCATCACTGGTATCTAGCTCCCTAAACTTTCCATCATCCTACATGGAAACGATACCCATTAAACAAGAGCTCTCCATTTCTTCCTTCCACAAGCCCTACACGACCATTCTTCTGCCTTTCCTTCTGTGTGGAGCTGGCTGCTCCAAGACCCTTGCAGACACAGAATTACACCGAACTTGCCTTTGCAGCTGGCTTGTTTCACTTAGCTTAGTGTTCCCAAGCATCATCCACGGTGTGGCCTGAGTCCTTCCTTCAAGAAGGTTGAATGCATCCCACTGGGTCCACACACCCACACTGTATCTAGTCAAGTGTCAACCACTGGCTGTTATCAATAATGCTGGTTTAAACACGGGTGTCCAAATACTTCTTTCAGTCTCAGTTTTCAATTCTTTGGGAGTTATACCCAGACGTGAAATTGTTGGGTTATGTGGTAATTACCTTTATCTATTTTGGGAAGCCATTATACATTATTTTACACCTGTCAACACTGTGCTGGGTTTCTAACGGGCCCACCGCCTCACCTTTACTTACCTCAGTTTTTTTTTTTTTTATTGTTGTCGATGTTTGCTTTTGGTGACAGCCATTGCAGTGTGTATGAATTCGTATGTTGCTGTGGTTTTGATCCTTATTTCCTTAATGTTTGGTGTTGCCAAGCGCGGCTTGAGTGACTTACGGCCCTCTGTACATTTTCTCTGCAGATATGTGAGTTTGAGTCCTTTGCCAATTTGAAAATCAGGATGTCAGAGGCTTTGCCATGGAGCTCTAGGGACTATGTACACAGTCTTTCATCTCCCCACCTTACATTTTTTTCTCTTGGCAACTTGAGGAGTAAAAACCCCTTCTCACTTTTCTGTGTTGTTCTGCCCTACTGGGAGGCACCAGCAAGGAGCCAGGACTCTCTTAGTCCGTAAATGACAATCCTAAACATTTTTAAATGCTTTATTTCTACATTTATTATACGTATGTATGTTGTGTAAATATGTCATGTGGGCAGGGGAAGACCCTGAGAGGCCAGAAGAGGGCGTTAGATCCCCTGGAACTGGAGTTACCCGCATTGTGATCTGCTTGACATGGGTTCTGGGAACCGAAGTTGGGTCTTCCGGAAGGGTAGCAAAGCACTCGTAACCACCGAGACATCTCTCTAGTCCCGCAAACATTTTTTTTTTTTTTTTAATTTAGGGGAAAAAACTAAAAAGTCCAGAGAGAAGCATCCCGGCTCCAGGTGTAGGCAACTCTAGCTATGTTGGCTCAGACTCAGGTTGTGGGGTCCCTTATTATGAAAAGGTGGCATCCCTCCATTCATGTTTATATTCCACCCCACGAGCAAGTGCCAGACAAAAGACAGGTTCCATTTCCCTTAGAGTTACCAGAAAAGGCCCAGCATGTTCTTCTGTGTTAACATTGATCAAAGGTTGAGTATGGGCTATATTCTCAACACTTGAGAAGTTGAGACAGAAAGATCAGGAGTTCAAGGCCAGCCTAGACACACCCCTGAAACAGTGAGACACTATCTTAAATAAAACAATAAATCCTTCACAGCATCATTAAAGCCAATGTCTAAGAAAACATCCCTGGGGAATTTGAAGTGCTTGACTTGACAAGCGTTGTCAATATTGACATTGGCCGTCATTTTGATTTATTCCTTCTATAGTTAACTTGCTCCCCTTATAGAAGAAAGAAATGCTCAAGCTGATGGTGCATTACTCAGGGACTGTATTCTGAGTCCCCTTACTCATAAGATGCATGGGACTAGTGGGTTAGAAAGAAAAGGCCATAGAAATAATTATGTTTAAGGAAAAAAAATTTGGTGTAGATGACTGTTCAATGTGATCTTTCAAAGCAAACAAACCAACTTCGTTAATCACCAAATTCTGCCTGTTTTATGAAAATATAGAAATGGGATAGAACATGAAGATGAATGATCCAAGGCTGTGTCCTAACCCTCCACCTGCCTACTGTGTGCCCTGAACACAGTCCTTGACCTGGGTGTCTGATCCAAGACAAGAATAGAGGGGAGACAGCAAGCATCAGCTAGACTGAAAAGTTGGATGTGGTATTGCATTTGCAGGTAGTGTGTAGGGAAAGGAAGGAGGGCATGATTCCAGGACTAACTGTGAGTCTTCCTTAGCTTACATAGGAATGGAAATCACTCACAAATGATATTTCAATTATTAGTAGCAAGAAAGTGTTAGCATTATACCTCACAGTGGATCATCTCAACCACAACAGGAGAAACTGATCCAGAGCAATGGCTTTCTGGATGTTTTGATTGAAGATATCTGAGGCAGGACAAGAGATCCTATAGTTTACATATTTCACCCAATTCTACTTTCCAACTTTAAAATCCATTCATCGGTTGCAAAAGTAAACATTTGAAAATACTACCTAAATCAAATAAGAATGATAAAAATGAGCCATGATTGATTCAAGATAAAATCTGTGATATACAGATCTGAGTGATTTGTGCATGCCTGTGTGATACTGAAGGTACTACTTCCTAAATATACCACTTACATACTTCCTATATACAACTGTTTGCTGGTGGGTATACCTACATGGTAGTTATGATGTTAATAAGCATTGCATATGAGCAAGCTATCTTAGTGGGTGCCTTAGCTACTTTTCTATTGCCATAAACAAAACGCTCTGACCAAGGCAACTCATAAAAGAAAGTATTCCATTTGGGGCTTGCTTGCAGTTTTAGAGGGTGGCTCTCTGACCATCATGGTGGGAAACATGGCTGCCGCCACGGGTAGACGCTGGAGAAGCATGAGGCAGAGAGAGGGAGAAGCTGGAAAATGGCCCTGTCTTAAAAAAAAAAAAAAGGACAGCTCCTAAGGAATAATACCCAAGATTGTACTCTGGCCTACACACACACACACACACACACACACACACACACACACACACACACGTACAGTGAAATGAGGAATCATAAACAGATCCTGAAGGAGCATATAGAATAGTAGAACTCAGTAAGTACTGTGAGAGACCAAATATCTGAGATCAAAGCCACGTGTGTGATTGACTTCATGACAGAGAATACAATGCTCTTGTGTAGTGTCAATAGTAAATGCAGTCGTTCCAACACTGTGGCCTTAAGATTTCCTTCACTGTAACTAAAGCCCAGTGACCTTTATCAGAGTTGCCCATACACATACACATACACACACACACACACACACACACACACACACACACACACACTGCCATAAAGAGCTGAGTCTGAGCTTCCAGCTTATTTGGCTACAGTGCAGATAAGCACGGACAATAACTCTACAATCTGCTCTTGCTTCAAGCGTGTGTGCACCAACAACACAAAGTTCTCTGAAGGAGCTGTAAAACACTGCTCCATGAGAGTTAATCCAACCATTTAGATCTCCTCACGCTGCCGACAAAAATAGCTGCCGTAAGAGAAAATTGGATGCAGTGAATAATTCACACAAGTGCCCTGGTGTGGGTGGGAGTTGGGTGCTATTTGCTTTGATACTGCGAAACTTGCAGTTAGAATACGGACTTCTGCCTGGAATGTCAGCCTGAGCATTTTAAGCCACTGACAGTTGCAGAGCGAATGGGAATGTTCTGGTCACGTAGCTGTGGCACTAAGGGGCACCAGGAGTCGTGGTAGTTTCTAATTAATGACTTATTTCTGTCAGTATATGTTATCTTTGTTTTGGGGGGTTGTTTTTAACCCCCTATGGGGGCTGTAAACAGATTGTGATGTCTTAGATGATGCAGAAGCTGAAGAATAACTTCAAATCTCCTTTTAGAATAATATTCAAGTTCTCTCTTTACCCCAACATGCTCGTCCTGTGAATTTAACTCAACACCTATGACATCTTCTATTTTCAGTGGCCCTGGAGGGTTGAGGCACCAAAGAAAGAGCGTAGAAATAGGCAAGTGAGAATATTAATTGTATCTTCTTGTTTGTTGCGCTCTGTGATGTTCTAACATGCTGGAGGTCTTCCGAACATGGAAGAAGAAACTCTTCCCAGAACTAGTGAATTCCTGTGAGTATGCTATTCATAGAAACCATCCAATTTCAAGCTCACATGACCACATGCTTTTCATCTAACCCTCAGACACTAAGCCAATATTGCCTGTGCCCTACATCACCCCAGGGCCAAGTGTGGGGCAGGGTGGGCAGGCTCTGCCTCTGCAGCCCAAAGCTCTCCAGAAATTGCTAGCCAGCCAATGCTGAATTGCTCAATGGCTCACTCCCTGCCCCATAGAAAAAGAAAAGGGCTGTAGTTTATGACTTCTCCTCATTCTTTTCTGGCTCCTGACCAAATCTGGTGACCCCCATGTGGCCCAGAATGACGGGCATTCTTCCTCTTCTCAGAAAATATAAGTAATACATTCTTCTTCCAATAACATTAGTTTCTCCATGTTGTCACTCAGTCACTTCTGTAAATAAATTCCCACAGGCACAAAACAAGGCAACTACCCTCCAGTCATTTTTAGGAAGATGGTCATTTGGTTTCAAGTCTGGTTCAGAGGCAACCCATTTCATCAGAACATCCTAAGTGACCCACTTGTAGCTGAGGATAAGAACCAGATATTCCATATATGAGCCTTCTTATTGCCACACGGCATAATGGTACATGTGGAAGCGCACTCTTGGGTTGACATTTAATATTTTTCTTTTGGTTTTTTGAGACAGGGTTTCTCTGTGTAGCTTTGCCCCTTTCCTGGAACTCACTTGGTAGCCCAGGCTGGCCTCGAACTCACAGAGATCCACCTGGCTCTGCCTCCCGAGTGCTGGGATTAAAGGCGTGTGCCACCACCGCCTGCTGGGCTGGAGGGATAGCTCAGCCCTTAAAGGCTAGGCTCACAACCAAAAATATAAGAGTTGGGTTGACATTTATAGGGACACCAACGACTAGAAGCTTGTGCCCTACCGAGGAGGGCGGGAACGCAAACCTGTAAAGGACGTGAACAAAGGAGCCTTTTCTTGGAGGGCTCTTCCAATTGCTCAGGCAACACACGGATGACAATTGCATTGAAACTGATGTACTGATTGCCCAGCTGTGACCGCTGTCGTAAAATCGTCTTCACTGGACCCTTATGACCGTGAGTACCGTTATCATCCCACTTCAGAGAAAATTTAGAGGTGAAAGACAATGGGCCAAGGTCACAGAGTGTATACAGACTCCACAAAGTCTAAATCCACACTCCACTACTTGCTCTAGACCATCTGTCAAAGCGGAATGAGGCAATTTCTCTCCCATGACACAGAATCCAAGAGTACAGTTCCCTTTGCAAACAATGTGTCCATCGGAAAAACCTCAACTCCTAATTGGCACCTCCTATTGGCTGGCAGATGGGGCCGCATTCCTTCCAAACCAAACATATTTTGGGGTAGGTTTTTAGAAGGTTCCAGTCCAGAAAACATTGGGAAATAGGCAGCCCTCTTAGAGTCCAGAGATTGCTTTTCCTAGAATTCAGTGTTCTCAGGAATGAGAACACTGTTATTAACACTTCTGTTAATGACCCAGGTCACTCTATCTTCAATATTCTCAGGTCACTCTGTCTTCACTATTCTCTGTGGTCTGTGTTTAGGGCTAAATGATTTCTCTGTGTTTCTAAACACACCGGAATTTTCATTCTGTCTTGTTTGGAAATCCATCAAGAGCTTCATTCCAATGGACTTGTTTCTGATTCCAGCTGTACAGCTGTGTAAGCTATGGCCTTGAGCTCCGATTTCCTCATCTGGAAGATGGCTATTGTAACTCTGACTTTCTCAGCTGTGAGTGTGTGTGTGTGTGTGTGTGTGTGTGTGTGTGTGTGTATGCACGCATGCACGTGGGCACACATGCAGGTGCCCTTCTGTGTGGGTTTGTAAACATGTTCCTTCATGTTGATGCTGGAAGACAGCCCTGAGTGTCATTCTCAAGAATGCCATCCATCCAACTCTCTTTGAAGCAGTCTGCCATTGATTGGGAGCTTATCAATGGTCTAGAGTGGTTGACCAGGGGGGCATGAGGGATCCTCCTGTTTCCTCCTCCCCAGTACTAGAACTATAAATGTACACCACCACACTTGGAATTTTTATGTGGATTCTGGGTCAAACTCATTTCCTCATGCTTGCAAGGAATGAGATTTATTCTCCCCACTCCCTAGTTAGAAAAAAAAAAAAGAAGATAAAAATAAGTCCATTGTGCTGCGCTAAGACCAATTATTAACATGATTAATGTGCTACGATGATGGTTCAGCCATGAGCAATGGCTCTCTGATTTCCATATATGCAGTTTGGAAAAGAATCACCAGTAGCTAGTGGAGCTGTAGAAGAGGCAGGTACATTATGGACCTGTGTCCAAATAGGGCTTGATGAACCAGCCATAAAGTTAATGCTGGCCGAACACATCTGAGGATTCAAGAGCTATATAGGAAGTCTGTTGAAACTGAGGGTTCAAGAGCTATACAGGAAGTCTGTTGAAACTAGATGATGGAGTATATAAAATCTAAACAAATCTAGTGAAGGAACATGAGGAGTACAATCCACAGTTTCTCCAAATGTTTGAAACTTTTCATGTCATAGAATTCTAGAAAGAGAGTTTTAAAAAAAAAAATCAAGCATCAATAATGTTCTCAAGTCCATCCTACTTTGGGGCCAGATGTCCTTGACTATGTCATTCAGCCTCGGGTGTCAGTTTCATCCCCTAGAAGAAGAGAGTGTTGGACCAGCTGATCTCAGCGACCTCTTCCTGTTGAGCCACTCCACAAGTCAATGACACCATTGTCCCTCCCCTTGTACTCTGGAGATACTGTTGCCACAATAATTAGTGCTGCCCCCAAGTAACATCACGTAGCAAAGTCCAGTCACGCACAGGAATTCTAAGCAGTGTGAGTGTGAATTCTAATCCCTCTTTGTTCGTACTGTCCTTGAATAACCTTGGGCAGGGCACCTAACTTCCGCTCATTCCGTCTGATACCTCATGACACAAAAAAAAGTTCCCTGGCCTACTAATTTCCAACTGCCCTCCAAGTGCCCTTACATTTCTGCCACCCACAGAAAATCATAAAATTAGGCTTTTTCTTTGAATAATTCTCAGTTACAGAGTTTTCACTTCAAGCTTGGAAGCCCTATTTTTTTTTCCTTTTCAAATTATAACCACTCTTTAAGGAAGGCCAAATTTAAGTGAAGGTTTAAATAGCTATCGTATCTACAGCAAAGTCAAGGTCTATGAGGAGGGCTGATACTCACTGTAGAATGGAACTGCCATACTTTCAGTAGGTTGCAACAAAAAGTAGAAACTGCATATTTCACCAAGTATTTTTGAGTAGATGTATTTTCTAATCATATTGACACTATAATTCCTGCCCTGAATTAAACAAAAAAGTTTAATATTTTTGTTAAATAATAGTAAAGTGAAAGTAGTGTAAATAGTATGTGTTTGACACTACGATGAGGAATTTACATAGCATGCCTATTAATACTCATTCAATGGCTTAAATAGTAGGTGTTTCCTATCTCATGTAACTATTGGTCAATGAGTGGCTTTTTTTGAGTTGATTGAATGAGCACCATGTAGTGGTTTGAGAAATGTCTTCCTATAGGCTCTGTATTTAAACACCGGGTTCCCAGTTGATGGCCACTCAGCATCCCACTCGGGCCAAGATGCCTGCCAATGGCTGCCACGTTTCCCCACCACAGTTGACTCTAATCTCTCTGGAGTCACAAACCCGAACAAACCTTCTTCTACACGTTGCCTTGGTCATGGACTTTTATCCCAGCAACAGAAAAGTAACTAATATACACAACAATAACATGATGGGGAATCCATCCTCCAACTCCACCATGCTCAGGGTAAGGTTGACATCTCCACTTTAGCTTGCATAATGGCGGTGTGTACCACAGACATTCTGACAGCTAGCAGGGTAGACCTCCCCCATGTCCCTTCCCACAGGTTCGGAAATGTTGACCCAAAAGGTCACCCTACAGGTTCCCCTGCACGTTTCCTTTCTAGGATCAAATCCAGTGTGGATATATAAGTTAGTCCATAACAAGAAGAATGAGGCCGCAAGGATCACCTCAGACCCATCATAACTGACCCCTGCCTCACCTTCCTGGGACATTTGGGATGTAACCACCCCAGCAAAATAGAACTGGTTTCCACTGGATGCTCCTGCTGTGCTAGGAAATGGTGTCTGGGTAGGCAACCAAAACGGTGGACTAAAAACATCTTACCATTTTAATAAATATCCTCTGAAGAATTATCTTTATCTTGAAGAGACCCCGGTTCAGAGACGTTAAATGATTTGCCTTTATGCCACAGCTGGAAATTGGAAAAGTCTATGCTAATAACCATCAAATAGACAGCTCTGTAATGCCAGTGTGTATAAAAAGCATTATAGAGTTCCATTAAAAAGTGGATAATCAGACTCCACAACCAGAGAGTCTGACTCCATAGCCTTCCTTCTCTCTTCTTCTCTCCTCTCTTCTCATTTCTTCTCCCATATAGTCTTGAACTCCTGATCATTCTGCCTCTACCTCCCAAATAAGGAGATTACAGGTGTGCAACACCACCTTATCCTTCATTTGATAATCTTACTTAGTTTAGACACAAGTAGCCTATAATCTATATCTCGACCCAAGATAGGGCTGGCTATCATTTGGATAGAAATCTGATTTAAAACAAAACGAAGATAATTTTCTGGGCATCCCAGACTCACTGTTTATAAAAAGCAAGGTATCATTCCAAGCACCCCCGAGGGAACATCTCATCATAGTCCCTCTGTAGCTTTTAGACATCAGCCTCATCTACTGCCTACTGGGTGCTCCCTCACAGAAGACGGATAAAGAAAACACATTTAAATGGAGAGAGTAAGGTCAAGAGAAACTTCACAGGTTTCCTGAGTACCCATCGAAGAGTATTAGAAGATTTATGGCTGAAGACAGTCAACTGTTTGGAGTAGGGGGGATATCAATCACAAGCCTCCAAATATTGGTAGGCATCATGGGTAATGGATGCCCAGAAGTAACACAGCTGTTCAGAAACTATGTTGCGTTACAAGTGAGAACAGACTAATAATGTACACTGTGTAGCCATACAAGGCTCTCAGCCTCACAAAGCATTCTGAATTTATTCAGTCAGATCCTGGCGGACCCCATGTCTCTCATCAATGTTGCAGCAGAGGACCCTGTATGAAATGAAACATTGTGTTATGTCTCTTAAGATATGGCAGGATCCCTCTTTTCAGCCACCCCCTCTGCAAACAGACTTGAGTTCATTTTTCACTCGTGTCCTTTCTGCTGAACTCTTAGAATGCTATTTTTCACGCATTTAGTCCCCATGTTTTCCAAATCAATAGGATATGTCTGACTCTGAGTCCTCACAGCATCTAACTCATAAGCCATGTTCATCACAGGTGCTTAGTACAAACTTGGAAAATAAAAAAGAATGATCTAGGACAGTGAGTAAGCACATTCAAACGATAACACCAACGATCCAAGGTAGAAGTAGCTTTTTGGACATTGGTCCTGTTTTTACCACCCTTTTAAAAAGCACTTTTCGAAATCACGTTTGTCACAGAGTACTCACATGGACCTTTGCACTTGAACTTTACGGCAAAACTATTTCTCAATACCCATGTGTTTTCCTTATTTTTTTACCCCACAGTAAATCATGTAGATGGTACTTGGGCATAGTCTCGCATACCAGAATCTGAACAATCCCCCACACACCCATGATACTACTAAAAGCTTCATTTCTGTCTTGGGTAGAAGAGAAGCCCCAGCTAAAAGTCAGGGGCAAAGCCATGGCTGAAAAGGGAGGCAGGGGCATTGTTGAGAAACTTGTTTCCAGCAGCCTCCGTATCTCTTATGTTGATGAAAACTGGCAAATCATTAACACAGGAGATGAAGGATTTCTTTCTTCTCTCTGTTGTTTTTAATTTCTTTCTTAAATTTTTTTTTACATTTATTTATTTACTCTGTGTGAGCACGGGAATGTTCAATGACCCTCATGTCATTGGAGGTTAGAGGACAACTTCCAGCCAGTTCTCTCCTTCCACCATGCAGGGTTTGAGGTTCCAACTCAGAACTTTCGGTTTGGTTGCAAGTGTCTAACCCAGCAGTTCTCAATGTGTGGGTCAAGGCCCCTGTGGGGGTCGCATAGCAGGTATTTACATCACGATTGATAACCGTAGCAAAATCACAGTTATGAAGTGGCAACAAAATAACTTTATGGTTGGGGGTCACCCCCACATGAGGAACTGTATTAAAGGGTCTCAGCGTTAGGAAGGTTGAGAACCACTGGTAACTCTCTGAGCTGACTCTCTGCTCACCTGTCACAGTTTAATTTTAAAGCTCTGCCCATTTTCAGAGCTATATCCTTCCCCTCACACTTTTCAATCCTGATGCTTTCCACCACTTTCTTCCCCCCAGGAGCAAACACTGTCTGCACTGCCCCCGATTCCCACCCTGGCATAGATAGCGTCACGCTTCATTCTGTGGAATGAAATCTCTCTGACTCACCGTGTGCCCAAAGACATAAACCCTAACTTCTCTTCATTACAAAAGTAAAACCCGGAAAGCCCGCTCCAGCTCTTTTTCCAAACACGATCAGAAGCGTTACTTAACAAAGGCACCTCCTCACACGTTCTCCTGCTGGGAATCTAACAGGCTGGAAATGGAACAACTAATTGTCTGTAGGAATAAGGATGGTCATCCAAAGAGACACCAGCAGTTATCCCTGGGCAAATAACAAAACAAACAAAAATTTTCCTATGTGCTCACTCACTATGTTAGAAATATAACAGGAATTCCATATTACTGAAAATAATTTGGGTTTAAATTTTATTTATTCAAATAGCTATAAAGAGTTTTCAAAATGGGTGTGACCTTTGATTTTGCAATTTCACTTCCAAGGATTAATTCCTAATTAATATACCAATGCACACCTACTTGAAACTTTGCTATAGCTTTAAATGTTTTATAATGCAAATTATCAAACATACACATATGTAAGAAGAAAATGAGCAGCCACCAGGTACCCACATCTAGCTTTGTTGATCAATGTTTTTCCCAGTTCCTTCTTCGTTTACTTCTCCTTATTTTTTTTTGCCTTTTTTTTCATTAAAACAGTCTAAAATAAACATTGTCTTGGCATTCAGCTCAGAAGTACCTCAGTTTAAACCTCTGGGGGAAAGGATTTTTTTTTCTGCTTCTATTCAGATTTATGGTGAAATTCAGGAATAATTTTTTAAAAATTAGTATTACACAAATGCCGTTAGCTTAGACATCCAAGTGAGAAGCAATTCCTTTGTGTAGGGGCATGGTGGTGTGGGGTGTGCATCTTGTGTGTGGAAACCAGAAGAAAGGACAGGGTGTCCTGCTTTTTTACTCTCTACCCTGTTCCCCTGAGGCAGGCTCTATTACTGAACCTGGGGTTCTGCAGCTGGCCAGCACACCCCGGCTAGCTTCCTGTCTCTGTCTCCCACGGTACTATGGTGGGTGGTGAGGATCTGAACTCAGTGCCTCATGCTTCTGCAGCAAGAGCTCTTATTAGCAGAGCTGTTTCCCCAGTACAGCACTGACTCCTTAATATCATCTAAATACATATTCACATGTAACTTTAGAGTGCTAAAAAAAATGTTTTCTTATAAGTTGTTCAAGTATGGATCCAAAAGTTCTACAGGCCAGATTCATCAGTATTTTTTCCACGAGTACTTATCTTGTCTCCAAAATATGTAACCATTTCTCTCCTTTCTGTTATTCCATTTATTGTTGAAGGGATCAAGACATTGAATGCCGTAGATATTACTCATGTTTTGGATTTGGTCGGTTATGCTCATGTCATTCAATCAATGTTCCTTCACCCCCTGAAACTAGTATTTGGAGCTAATGCCTCAGCTGAATTCGGAATCTTGTTTCATTCTGATTACTAATCTTGGGCCAGGATACTTCATAGGGCTCTGTGTGTTTCCTGTTACATCACATCAGAAAATACACTAGACCTGTTCACTCCACTGTTAGTGATGTGTCCACCGATGGATGAACTGGATTTTCTTCAGCCTAGCCTTCTGCTTTAGGTTGCTTTCTATTGCTGTGATAACCACCATGACCACATTTGCAGAGGACTTCCCTCCGCTTCCCTTGGTGATGGACTGGTACCTGAAAGTGTGAGATGAAATAAACCCCTTTCTCCTCAAGTTACCTTTGGCTCTGGTGCCTTATCACAGCAGCAGAATCCCTAACTGAGACGGGAATCTTTTTGATTTTACTCACTGTCTACGTACCAGTTACTGCTTGTATTACATTTCCTCTTTCTCCTCTCCGCTGTTTTGCTAGTGTTATTTCTAACTTAACAGGATGTGTAACATGCACTGCTCTTATACATATGTTAACCCTTTGTCTCACTCTTCCACGTAGAACCAAATACTGTCAGTGCTCACCATCAATGCCTGTGGCTCCTGTTCCCAGCCCCTCCTGGCTGGGCACACTCATTGTCCAATGGCTTTCTCAGAGAGGATTCCAACATCTTGCATATATGTCTTGATATGTGAAGGACAACCAGAGAAGTAACACGGCCTTGTTTTTAAAGGCCAGACTGGAAACAAAATAACCAAAGTCCGGGACAGGCTAAAGAAATAATCTAAGGTCAGTTAAGTAATGGAACCCAGGTCTGAGATCCGAGTAAGCACTGTAATGCTACAACCACTTCTGAAAAGTAGAAAACGCCATATAATCCCACAGTGAGTGGCAAGGGTGTTTGTGAAGTGTAAGGCTTCCATGGTGATATGCCACGAGGTTAGGAAAAGCAGCAGATTGGATATGCACAAAACACTTGGTAGTGATTTTTCATTGCAGTACTTGTGATCTGGTCGGAAAGAATATGTCTATTTAAAGCAAGATATGATCTGAAATTCTCGGGCTTTATTTTCGTGTGCCATTTTTAATCAATGCCCCAAGACAGGGTGTACCAAGGAAGAGCAACATGAGCTAATTAGCAGGCTCGGGGCAGCCTATGCTGGTCTCAATGTTCTGCGTGCGATTAGCACTCAGTGTTGACTAGTACTAAGAAAGCAAACATTCGTCAGTTTCAAGCAAAGTCGTTTTGGGTACTGCTCCTGACTCAGTCAAGTGCCTGCCTCTAAGGTTGTACTGAGAATGATGGGTGAAGGAACCGAGCGATGTGGGCTGTGATCAACATCCAGGCAGAGAAGATGAATGATCACCCGCTCTCAACACTAATAGGGATGTGTCCATTTCTATTTAGTCCAAAGAAGAAAAAGCAGTATGGATGGATAGAAAGCCCAGAAAAGAGCCTGAGGCTGTGGATAAGAGAAGCACATAACATCATCAAGGGAAGGAGATTAGAAAGGTAGGAGAAGAGACAGGGTGAGCTGAGGACACAATGGGACTCTATTTTTGTGTTTGCCCCGGACATGGTAGAACTGAGGCCCAGGAAAAGACCCATGGGGGATCAAGAGACTATTTCTGTACCTCATGGAGTTATGTATCCACGGGTCACACCTGGTGGAAGGCCCCAAAGACCGGGGACTTCATCAGAGTAAAAAGGGCATATGAACCAGCCTGTCGCCCTGGGTATGCTGGAAAGGGGTCATGCAATCCAGCATTGACTCAATTCACCGATGCAGGCAAAAAGCCTCAGGTCGGACGTCAGGGAAAACCTGGGCTTTAAAGATGTATGACAGACAATGGCGCCCGCAGATCTGACAGCATTATTCACCCTACAATTAGACATCCAGCCCCTACAACCATGGCAGCCCCTGGGTCCCAATAAGATAAGAAGCCCAGCTAGACCCATGCCTGCCCCACCCCAAGGCCCACAAAATCTAAAATGTTGCCATTCACAGACAAAACTGTCCCACAGACCTACCCCCCCCCCAATCCAGGACCCTTAAACCTTCTAAAAGCTACCTATTTGGTTTGAAATGCATCAAAGCCCAGTCTTTGGTGGCTTTGCCTGGATACGAAACTGCTTTATTACGAAGGGACTGCAATAATGGGAGACTATACCGACTTCTCTGACGCCCAGTCATGCAGATGGCAACAGTCAGGCAGAGGGAGGCTCGCCTTACGGTCTGTGACATCAGCCTCTGCATCGGCCGGCCCCCGACAAATTATGCCAGTCTCTGCAAAGAGACTCAGAGTCCACCGGGGACGGGATGCTTATTCCCCCAGATGATGCCTGGTGGGCTTACACTACAGGCTTGACCCCTGTGTACATGTTCAAGTTTTTAAATAACACTCAGGGTTTCTGCGTCTTAGTACAGTTGGTCCCTAGAATAGCCTATTACCCTGAAAAAGAAATTCTCCACTGGCTAGAACCACCAGAACGGGCCAAATGGGAAGTTTTCACAGCCATGTGGTGTCCTGCCTCCTAGCCCTAGGTTTAGCCGGGGACATAGGTATTGGGACTTCAGCCCTCATTCTCCAAGACCAGAATGAGAGGACTCTGAGCATGGCCATGGTGCAGATATAGTCACCCTAGAAAAATCTATCACCCATTTAGAAGAATCCCTCTCCTCCTTAGCTGAAGTAGTCCTCCAGAACAGAAGAGGGCTAGACTTACTATTCTTTCAACAAGGAGGCCTACACTTGGCCCTAGGGAAACAGTGTCGTTTTTATGCCAATAACTTGGGAGTCATTAGAGAGTCCATGACCCTGCTGAGAAAGAGGTTGCATGACAGGAAACTTGAGAGGCCACCAAACGAGGGATGGTATGAGTCCCTGGTTAACGGGTCTCCCTGGTTGACCACTTTCTTGTCTGCTCTGGCTGGCCCCTTAGTCCTCCTGTTGACCTTAACGTGTGGGCCTCGCATAATTAATGCATTAGTTAGGTTTGTCAAAGGATCTCCACCGTTCAATTGATAATCTGTAGACCTAGAAGAATCATCTCTAAGATTTGAGATGACCCATTACTCAAGGGGGAGTGGGGAGATGTGACAGCCAGCGGCATAGGTGAGTATGGGCACCGAGCTGGGAGCCCAGCCCTAGCCGGCAGCTCCTGCTTGTCTTGGCTCGAGCTTTGGCATGGCCCCCAGCTCCACTTCCGGTTTGCTACTTCACCATTCTTTGGTGAGGCCAGGACAGTGGCCTCCTCCCCAGTCAGCTCCTGAACCCAGCACAGCCTGCCCAGTCTTGGCAGGCTAAAGCCGGCCAATCAGAAAAGGGCAGATCCTGCAAACCCTACCCACTTCTCTTTTTTGTGATGCATATCCGGGCCTACCCTGACGTGTCCAAAGGTGCCACAGCCAATCAAATTTAAACTAGTGTAACTGTTGCTTGCTTAGCCCATTGTGTTTGCTGGCGATGACCTAACTGTTCCTGGAATTCCTAGCAGTGTATAAAAGGAGTCTGCTAGCTTCTCTCGGGGTCACCACCATTTTGTTGTGTGGCCAACCCCTGTATGCAGGAATTTGCTCTCGAGAAATGAACACTCTTATGGATTGCACGTTTGAGTGATGATCTTTGTGGAGTGATCTGTGGACCCTAACAGTTGAGGGCTTCAGTCTTACACTTCAGCCTTACAACTGTGTACGCTTAAATACACAGGCAAGAGGGCCAGACAAATACCATGACAGACTGCCCTAATAGCTCAGTTAAGAACTAGGCCCCGTTCCCTGCTTTTTGGAACCCAGCAATCAGTCTCTGAGGAAGAGTCACAAACAAAGGACAATCAATCTTCAACACCCCTATCAGCAAGGACAAGGAAGCCTGGTGGCCTAAGCCATAAACAGCTCAAGGTAATAACCAAATAAGGACAAAACCTGGGACTTGTCCAGGATTGCCCCCAAATGGAATAGCTGTAGCCCTGATCAACGCCTAATTAGCCCTGGCCAATTAGAACACACTAATACGATTGCCACTTGCTTAAGTCAATCATATCTAAAGTGACCTAACTGCCCTAGGAACTCTCCCTCTGCTAGGCTTAAAAGGAGCCCACCTGTTCCTCTCAGGGTCTTTACCATCTTGCCTTTGTGTGGGATGGCAGACCCCAATATACTGGAATAATGAATGTTCTTGCTGATTGCATACGTGGATGGTGGCCTTTTGTGGGACTCCTCCAGGGCCCTAACACAGGCAGCGAACCCATGCAGTTGCTGTAACAAAAGCAGTTAGTGGGCTGCTCCCTGTATGCCTGTGACTACGTGTGCAGGTAGAGTAGCAGATTAACCCCTCATCTTCTAATAGCTATTCTAGAGGTGCTGGCCACATCCCAAAGCACCCACGTCTGATGGAATGGGGATGTCAGGGTTAGGGCATCTCTATAAGGGCTTATAAGGACTAGCCATGTTTTGAGCAGCTGTCTATCCCATTAGTCCGAGAATAATTATTACTACTGTGTCTTTCTCTCTTGTAAAACTCTCTTAATAAGCATGAAGTTAGATGTGGTGGCTTCCGCCTTTAATCTCAGTGCTCGGAGGCAGAGGCTGGGTGATCTCTGAGTTTGAGGCCAGCCTGCCCTACAGAGTGAGTTCCAGGACAGCCAGAGTTACATAGTGAGACCCTCTCTCTCTCACAGAAAAACAACAGAGGCTGGGGAGATGGTTCTGTGGTTAAGAGCACCAACTGCTCTTGCAAAAGACCTACATTCAATCCCCAGCACCCACACGGCAGCTCATCACTATCTGTAACTCCAGTTCTGGAGTTCCAGTGCTCTCTTAGGATCCTATGTGCATGTGGACATACAAATTCACAAACACACACACACACACACACACACACACACACACACACACACACTTTAAAAAAATTTGAAAGGATAAATAAGCAAATATATAGGGGGCTGAAGGGATGGTTAAGCACTTAGGAACACTCAGGTTCGATTCCCAGCCTCTACGTGATGACTCCCATCATCTGTAACTCCAGTTCCATGGGACCTGACTCCCTCCTCTGGCCTCCGTGAGTACTGCAGGCACACAGTGCACAGACATACATGCAGGCAAAACGCTCATGCACCTAAAATAAAAACAAATATTTAATATATGTAATCTGTAAAACAACAACAAAAGAATGAAGTTATGTGCTGTCCTGCCTATACTGCACCTCTCCTGACGACACTCTCCAAGAAGATGGTAACCACTCACTTAAGAATAATCATTACTAGTAAGAACCCCCATGGGGATAACCTTAGACCACTCCTTCCATCACACAGTTAAATTCCAGACTTGGAGAAAAACAATCCATGAATCCACTTACCTTCACGTGGGGGTGTCAAGCAGTAGCTGGAGTGCAGGAGACAGGGGATCATTTTTGATAGAGAATGAGGACCCAGGGCATCTCAGACATGATGCTTTTCATCTGTCTTCCCATTTGGCCAGTTGAGGGAGCTGGAAGTGAATGTGAATTTTATTTTCTCTCCTGATTATTTTAAGAACTCTTGCTTGTTGTTACCTTAATCACATTTGGTTCCCAGTTTCTAGAAGTGTCAAGACTTCACAGTGACCCCACATGGCTTCAGTCTGAGAAACAGATCAATACTTCCCATGGACTCAGTGTATTATCCAAAGCGGGGGCTGCCTTGTCCTAGCTTAATCCTGATCTGTCACCCATGCAGTGAGGACATATGAAAGGAAAGACACGAACTTGAGTAGTCTCACAACTATCCAGGCGTTGCCTACCTTTTCTTTGAGTGGAAGGTAGGGTTTCTCACTGGCCTAGAACATATCAAGTACGTGAAGCTGCCTGGCCCATAAGACCCAGGGAATCTCCCTATCTCCACCACCATACCCAGCTTTAGAAAACCAATTCCTTGCTGTGTGTGCCACAAACACGGAGGTCAGAGAACAATCAGGGTGAGCCGGTGCTCATTCTAGCCTGTGGCCCTCAGTCTTGGTGCAGGTGCCCCGACTTGTTGAGCCCTCTGGTCCCCAGTTTTGTTTATTTGTTTGTTTGTTTTAAAATGTATGCTCTAAGGATTGAGTTTCAGCTCCTCAGACTTGCCAGGCAAGCACTCTGCCAACTGAGCTCTCTCTCTAACCCCAGTTAACTTTTAAATTAACATTTGCATTTTCAAGGTTACACATTGAAAGTAAGCAAGCTGGTTTTAATTACTTGTCGTTCAAACCACGACCGAGTGAAAAATGAATAAAATAAGAGAAAGAGTCTCTAAGTTTCTCTGACGAATTTCCAGAATCTCCACTGGACACATTCGACTGCTGAAACACTCAGATCTCAGCTATCTATTTCATCAATTAAATGGTCTCAAGTTTCAAGTGCGTTTGTAAACGTAATATAAATTCAGATGCTCGACAGGACAAATTTATCATGAAAACAAGCAATAACATCTCTAGCATTTAAAGAGCTCTCTCTTGTGGTCTTTAATCAAATAAACCTCAAGCCACCAGAAAAAAGAATTCTCTTAACTCTCCTAGCTCTGCTTACAAAGTTAATCAAAATCTTTGTAACCTTTCGACTTAACACCAGCAAGGTTAAAATAAGTTACACAGTTTATACCGCCATGAAGACAGACATCTCCTGGAGTCAGAACCAGCCCTGCCCTCTGGAAATAGCAAATCCTGGCCCTTTCAGAGCAGCTTAATTCGGGTAGATGGAATTCAGCAGCCATCAGCCTAGGCTGGATTCAAGTCATTTCTTTACTGCCTGACTGACTTCTGCATTCTTCTCATATTCTTTTTGTCCAGCTCCAGCCAGAAGATCCCATCCATCTAACAACTGTCAGCCTTTCTTTGGTCTAAGTTGAATTGAGTGGAAGTTACCCCTCAAAGTTGACATGCTACAGCCTGAAGAGCCCTTGGGAATGCACATGGCTCCCTTGGATGGAAATCACATTACCTAGCTCTCACACTGCCCCACCACCACCACAAACACACACACACAAACACACACACACACACACACACACACACACACACACACACACACACACTGGTTTGGCTTCCTCAAGGGGAGGTACAGTGAGGAACAGGCTATTATGAGATGAATTCAATGCCCTTTGAAAGCTTTTTCTTTTCTTTTTTCGATATTTGCTTAGAAGGCTCTGTAGAAGGAACACGGGGCCTTTTGTAAGCCCGTTTGAAAGGCTAGTCTCCAAGGTGATTACAAACTCAAGGCATTGTTAGGAGAAAGTCTATTATATAAAGATGGTTAGAGCTGGAAGCGATTTGCTGATGGTTTATTTGGTCCAATCTCACTCTCCAAAGGGCAGGCATGGAGGAACGGGGAAATTCCACTTCTTCTTCTATGCTCTATTTACCACGCAAGTTAGCCTTCAATTATGATGTCCAGAGTGCACTCAGTGATCTTCCCCCACTCTCGTCCCCAGCCATACCATAATTCTCAAATCCACATGACCCCTGTGTTATATCCTCAGGAGATAAGGGAGTTTCTTCCACCGAGTTCAGTGGAAGTAACGAGGTATTCATTCACTACTCCAAATTCTAACACAGACTCACCTCTACCTAAACATTTTGTAGATAAGAGCTAATTTTAGAGGACCAAAGAGTCCAAAGGAGATTCAGAGTCTTGTCTCGTGTGTGTGTGTGTGTGTGTGTGTGTGTGTGTGTGTGTGTGTGTGTGTGTTGGAAGAAAAGGGTCAAGGTTGGGTGGAAAAGATGGTAGGGTTGCAGGGTCCAGATGGAAAATGAGCAAAGTTGAACATGTTTGTAGAGAGAGCAGATGAGGGCAAATACACACAGCAGAGGCCAAATGATTGACAGACAAGGCCTCTCTGAGTAGCAAGGACACAGGGTAAAGCACCGATTCAGAAGGAAAGACAAGATGCTTCACTTCCAGAAGGAAGAGAAGGGATGCTTGCTATACTGTGAGGACATGGGTGAGGAAACAGTTCTGATAACGGTGAAGATAGAGGCTGAGCAGGAGGAGATGGAAGGTGGATAAACGTGAAGGATGGAGGATCCGGAGACCATCGGCTAACGGAGTCTCAGAGACGAGGGAATGGATGATTTGGAAGGACATCAGGGTTAGAGATTTCAGATACGGTGATCCTGAGTTAGTGGCACAGCCCTGGGTAGGGATGTTGAAACGCCAGCAGGGCAGGACAGAGGCTCCAGCTGAAGACTCGGAGCCAGAGGGTTAGCAGGTTACCCTCTTGCACCAGAGGCATCCAGCTGACATCTGGCCAAAGCCAGGGGAGAGAGAGGTCGAAAGTGTACTGCCAAAACCCTCCGTGAGTTCTCGAGACGGGTGGCTGACGATACGTGATAGGTTTGACAGAGGATGAGGTGTGAGGGAAATTTATGTGAGAAGGAAAGAATACGGCCTGGGCATAGTTTTAAAGGGTAAGGGTGATATCAACTCCCGACACGCAGCCCCAAAGGGCAGAGGGTGGGTAGGAAGGAGTCTCACAGGCGCTTGCTGATGACCCGTGACAACTTGAGTTCAATCCCTGGAATCCACACGAAGGAAGGAGAGAGCCGACCCCCGAGAGTTGTCTTCTGGTCCCCACACACATGCTGGGGTACATGCTTGCTCACCCCACCTTCTTATAAACAAGCACATGTTTTAAAAGGTTTTGCTTTCTATTGTTTTATGCTTTAAAGAATGAGTGCTTGTGGAGTGGTGGTGGTGCACACCTTTAATCCCAGCACATGGGAGGCAAAGGCAGGTGGATCTCTGTGAGTTCGAGTCCAGCCTGGTCTACAGAGTGAGTTCCTGGACAGCCAGGGCTGCACAGAGAAACTCTGTCTTGGCGGTTGGGGGTATAAGTCCTCTCTAAGAATAGGAAGAAGCAGGAATCTCAAGAGATTAAGGCCCACCTGATGGCAGAAAGGGGAAGGTTGGTAGGAATGATAAAGATACAGGCATGGGGTTCTGAAGGGCACAACTGAACGCTGTAGACTGTGGGGAGGCAGAAGGGGAGAGAACACATCCTGAGACCATCCAAAGAGGCCTTTGATGCTGGTGCTTAATCCTAAGAATGCTGCTGTGTTAATAATACATGAAGGGCATTTAGGAAAATTATTGACATGTAGTCAGCGCTGAAGTGTCAACATGAGAGGGGAAAACATTACCATGCCACACTTCCCCCAAAGTCACAAATGTCCAGTTCCATCAAACCCAAAAGAACATATTATCGTCTTTTAACACAGAGAGCTAAAGTCCAACCTGCAAAGTAAAAGTTCTGTCAGAGTCACTTGTAGATTTGATTTCTTACTGATTCTAACATAGAGGCAGTTCGAGGCTAGCCTCAGCTACACAGTCAGTTCAGGACCATGTTGCGCTACACGAGAACTTGTCTAAAAAACAACTAACAAGCAAGCAAACAACAAACCAGGGGCTGGAGAGCCGGCTCAGCAGTTAAGAGCATGCATTGCTCTCACAGGGGCCCCAGGTTTATTTCTCAGCACCCACTTCGGTGGTTCACAAACGTCTGAACTCCAGCGTCAAGAGATTGGACACTGTGTTCTGATTTCCCTGGCACCAGGCACGCGCATGGTACACATACGTTCGTGCAGCCAAGACAATCATCCACATACGATAAATATTTAAAACAAACCGAACCACCTCGAACCAAACAAACCAAACCAACAAACAGCAATAAAAAAAACTTCAGTATGACAGATCATTAAAAAAAAAAATCAAAAATAAGATTACCCCATGATTGGGCAATCTCTTTTATAGATGTGCCTGTGTACATATATGTAAATATAAATCAAAGCAGGGGTTTGAACAGGTATTTGTGTGTGCATTTCTATACTAGAGCTCGTCACAAAAGCCAAGATGTAGAAACAGCGTCACCTCTGGATGAATGGATAAAGAGAAGGCAACATGCAAGTAGTGGAAATTTACTCAGCCTTAGAAAGGAAGGTAATCCTGTTACATTCGACAGTGCAGGGGAACTCATTGAAATTAGCTGGTTACAGACAGGCAAGTGCTGAATGATTCTTTTCTACGCATTATCTGATGTCAAGTTCACAGAAGGAATGATGTGGTTAGCAGAGGCTTTCGGGAAGGGGACGCTGTTTCATGGGTCTAGTTTCAGATTTGTAGTATGAAAGTGTTCTGGAAATCAGTTTCTCCACAGTGGGGGTGCACACAATGCCACTGGACCGCACGCTCAAGAGAGGTCACATGTTCCTGTAAGTTTAGCATCAAGGAGGCTGAGCAGAAGGGGAATGTGAGTTCCAAGGCGGTTCTGGGCTGCTTACCCCTGTCTCAAAGCACAAAGTGACAACGAAAATATGGTGAGGGTGATATATATATATATATATATATATATATATATATATATATATATCACAATTTAAAAAAAAATAAAGGTTAAAATGGTTATTCAGTATCTCCTCTTCTCCCACCTGATAGATGAAAAAGCCAAAGAAAGTAATGGTTTATCCCAGGCTGCCAGCTCACGGACACAGAATCAGGACCAGAACTCTGCCAGGTCTGACCCTCACTGTGGGTCCTGGTCCATTTCTCTGTGTGTGTGTGTGTGTGTGTGTGTGTGTGTGTGTGTGTGTGTATGTCAATCCCTGTCATCTCTGTCTCTGTGTCTGTGTGTCTCTCTGTCTCTGTCTGTGTGTCTATCTGTCTTTGTTTGTCTCTGTCTCTCTCTCTGTGTATGTATCCCTCTCTGTTGTCTCTGTCTCTGTGTCTGTGTGTGTGTGCGTGTGTGTCTGTGTGTGTGTGCCTGTCATCTCTGTCTCTCTGTGTCTCTCTGTGTGTCTGTGTCTGTCCATCTCTGTCTCTGTCTCTGTCTCTCTCTCTGTGTGTGTGTGTGTGTGTGTGTGTGTGTGTGTGTGTGTGTGGTGCTGAGGTAGAGAAAAAGAGGAGGCGGCTGATTTATGGACAGTGACGTTCCAATGAACCTGAAAGGGATCAAGACTCTCCTCTGCTCATAAACGTCCCTGCGTCTGTGCCCTTTCTCCTGATCTCAGATGGATTATTCAGCTCAGCCGGATCCCACAGGCCACCCTGGAAACCTCCAGCTACTCACAGCTCCCGGAGTCTGAGGCAGGGCCAGAGAGCAGATGAGAGAAGCTTTTCTGTTCCCCAGCTGTTCCCCCATGTAATTTAGAAGTCCAGACAGTCCCAGCAGAAAACAGGAAAGAAAACACAGGGGCGCCCTTCAAAATGAGCTTGGTGTGGGGTCTTTTGTGGGGAAGCGGCTAGTCCAAACTTGCTGCCTTAGGCTCCCTCTGCAAACGGAAGGGAAAGGAAGTCTCTCTTCCCCTTTAGGAGTGTTCCTTTGGCTCCGTATTCCATAAGACAGACAGCAGGGAAGGCTGGCCCCAGCTCAAGAAAAGCAGGGGTGAAAGCGAGTCCTCCGTCCTTTACAGGGGCGATGTCCGTGGGTCGCTTTTTATTTGCCATTGGAAATTTCACTTCCACGGAGGGATTAAAAAAAAAAATGGGTTTTTAAAGATTCCTTATTCACCCTCCGCAGGATCGGAGCTGGGGACAGTGGATGCAAATGACTTGGCAATTCCAGAAATCTGGCCAGGTTCAAAGTGTCAAAGCCGAGGCCCCCTCCCCACCCCCAACCCTGCTCCTCCCATCTTGATGGAGAGACCTCTCAAGAGTCCCACATCCCCCAGAGCTTGGAAAGTGTTAGGAAAAACTCCCTGCACAAATATGTCCCGTGATGAAGAACTAAATAAAACATTTGGCAAGGACATTTCTAAAGATCTTTCCACTGAGATTTTTTTTTCTCTCTCTCTCAGCAACCCTTCAGAGGTTGAACCAGGATGCCTATAAAAAGCCTTCTGCATTCCCCTGTACACTCTTCATGAATCCTCAGGAAGGATGGAATAAGACAAGGGTCAGAGACCCGGAGCCATGCCAGATTCTGAAGATGCCAGGCTAGCTGGAGTCACTGACGACTGCGCTTCCTGTACCAGTCTCCTGCCTCTCTGGCTGCCATGGCCTCTGCCTACACTCAAGGGAAATGGTCATGCCCCTGGCTTGCTTTGCCTGTGTGTCTGTTAGAGTTATTGAACCAAGGAAGGGTTATTTCCATGCTCAGTTTTCCAGAATGTGGTAGTCTGAATGTAAGTGGTCCCATTTCTATGAGATCATAGAAAGTGGCACTATTAGGAGGTGTGGCTTTGCTGGAGTGGGTATGGCCTTGTTGGAGGAAGTGTGTCACTGTGGGGCGGGCTTTGAGGTTTCCTATGCTCAGGATACCTCCCTGTATATCAGTCAACTTCCTGTTGCCTGCAAGATATAGGACTCTCAGCTACTCCTACAGTACCACATCTGCGTGAATGCCACCATGCTCCCCGCCATGATGATAATGGACTAAACCTCTGAAACTGTAAGTAAGCCCCCTTCAATTCAATGTTTCCCTTATTAGAGTTGCTGTGGTCATGGTGTCTCTTCACAGCAATAGAAACCCTAAGACACAGACACTAACAAGCACAGATCTGTCAATCAGCTACAACAGCAGAAAACTCTGAGTGGAGAACCCCTCTAAGCAAGAGACTCATCCACTGAGCTGCCATCCCTGTCTCTGAGACACTCCTGCCATGTAAAAGCAATGAGCCATGCAGGAAACATCAAGAGCTTCTAGCTAACCCTAGAAAGCAAGGTCCTTCTTGAGCTCAACCATAAAAGCTGAGGGAGAGGCTGAGGGCCCTTGCTAATGCTCTGCCCTGTCACACATGCAGGAGTCAAAAGGTGACAAGGCTTTGCTGCATCCTCACTCATCTCCTCCCCTCCACCAGGTAGGTATTCTCACCTCCAAACTTCAGGAATCCAGGAACTATGGCTGACAAAATGTTCCACCCCCAACTAAATGCTGACAAGATGCTATTAATCAAACAGGATGATGGACACCTGTAGGTCCATGGCTGCCTTCTACAAACTTAAGGGGCTGAAGGAGCATACTTCCCCTGGGATAGGAACACAAGGACCCCTTACCACTATCTCCCTCATTTGAACGTCCAGAGGACCTGGGACCATCTGAGGCTCTTCCAACAGCTCACCAGAGTTCCACAGATCTTCACAATTCCTTTGCATCTTATCTAAGGGAACCAGGACTTAATAGTCATAGAAGACTGTGGAAATGGCATGCAGGGTTGGGGGAGGGGCTGGAGGAGATGGAAGGAAAGGGAGATTCTTCTGGGAGAGGAGAGAAGAAAGCCATTGAGGGGCAGAGAGGGCCAGAAAGGGAAGAAGAGCCATTTGTGGGGAGCCCCAAGGGAAGTTTGAGGCTAGAGGGGAGCACATAGACAGCAATAATTGATGAAGGCTGTTGGTCATTTCCTGGCTACTGGTTTGGAAGGTGGGGGAGAAATTGCATTCATAACTGTATCATCCTCTTTATGAAACTGGGGCTGAAAAGGTCAACTTGGTTCTTCAATCAATGTATTTCATTTATATAAAACAAATGCACCCATGTATGTATAAAAAGACACTCACTATTACAGGTTAGGACTGACTCCAGAGCCTCCTCTGCTGTGGGATGTTTAGGAACAAAGTGAAGCAGTCAGGAATATGAATTGGTTGTGATGTCAGTTTGTTCTGAGCATTGGACTTGCTTGTCGCTTTATATTCAGGGCCTTTGAACCTGAACCCTTTATGCAACTGTCCACCTAAAGTCCCCACTAAGACGCACAATGACATCTCATTCATCCCAAACTGGGCTGCTGTCCTTCCACCCGAAGTCCCATCCCAGCCACGGTCTCCCCCATTCTGGTTTATGGCAGCTTCAGTCTTCCAGCTGCTTGACTAAGACCTTGGAGTCATATTTGACTCGCCTATCTCATCCTGACTCAGTCTACCAAGATGCTGTCTTGAGTCTACCTGCAGAATGGAATCCAGAGTGGTAATGCTTCTGACTTCTGCAGCCACTGTCCTGGTTCAGACCACCCGCATGTCTCACTGGGGCTGTATAGATAACCTCTTTGCATCTACTCGGCCTGTTGGAAGTCTGTTCTTACCACAGTGATGGATGGATCCTTTGACCACGTCAAATCCTGTCACCTTGTGGTTCAAAATCACCAACAGTTTCCCATTTTATGCAGAATAAGAGCTCAAGTCCTTACACACTGTGTCCTCTGGGGACACCTTTCTTCCCTGATACCATCTGAACACCCCCTTCTCATGCTACCATAGTTCACCAGCCTCCTGGCTTTCCCTCAAGCACATTCCCAATTCAAGTTCTTTCTTGAAGTTAGGGTTTTGATCATGGCTGTGTCCCCACATTGCCTAGAATGGTAATCAACATACAGCGAATGTGGGGGGGGGGTATTTCTGTGCCTAATCTTTCCCATTTCAAAAGGTCAATGAATTGATGGCTCTATATCAGATCGACTTTTTATCCTGAGGCCACATTTTAGCTTTCGGACTGTGTGCCTGACATCATGAGCTACTTACCTGGTCTGCCAGAGTATTAGCTCATGCCTTCCAACGGCAATCTCTGATTTGGAGAAAATGAAAGAAAAGGTCCAAAGAACCCAGTGAGCTCATGTGAGACATTCCACAAGATACAGGAAATTTCAATTTGCTCCACACAGCTGAGACTCCTAGAGAAAGCCTTGGATTCTCATTGTTGGCAGGAGAGAGAGAGAGAGAGAGAGAAAGAGAGAGAGAGAGAGAGAGAGAGAGAGAGAATATGTATGTGTGTGTGTAGAAATAGAGAGAGATCTGTGAATGTAAACAATGTACACACATACACTGAGAAAACTGATATCCCAAATCCCAAACAACCGAAAAACAACCTTAACTGGGAGAGACATCATGGGAAAGTCTGGCATTTAGAATAGTCATGGGGTGGGGAGGGGGGTGTAGTTCCTGAATCTGAGTGGCAGAAGAATCTAAAAATACCTTGGCATATCCAAAGTTGGCTTGTTTGTCAAGTTAAAAATTTTTAAAAATGTGTAAGTTGGAGGATAGAGGTGAAAAGAACTATAATACTGCCTGCTATTAATATCCTGTCTGTCTTCCTAAGACCACGTGGTTCCTTCCACCTTGTTCCTGATTTTTTGAAAATGACTGTTACTGAATTTACCTGTTCACATGTGAACTTTCCCACTTGTAAATTTTTAACCCAGTCCTCTTTATACCTTCACAGTGAATGAGTTTTCTTCTGGGAGTTGGGAAGGAGGAGGATGACGAACTATTATGTGCCAGACACTCAATACATCACAGTCCTCTCCATCTCCAAACATAAAGCCCATACCATTATCCCTACTTCATACAGTAGGAGACTAAGGCTGAAGAATATTAGGTGACTTGCTCAAAGCCCCTTGGATATTTAGGACTTGGACTCATCACTGATGTACCCCAAAATCTTTGCCTGTTGTTTTTGCTCTTTTGGGGTCTACTACCCAGCTCCCAAATAAATCACACATGGAGGCTTATTCTTACTTATAAATGGTCAGCCTTAGCTTGGCTTAGTTTCTAGCCAGCTTTCCTTAACTTTAAAGCATCCCATCTATCTTTTGCCTCTGGGCTTTTCCTGTTCTCTTACTTCTGTAAATCTTTCTCTTACCCCATGGCTTGCTGTGTAGCTGGGTGGCTGATCCCTGGAGTCCTCCTCCTTCTTTGACTACTTTTTTCTCCTCCCAGATTTCTCCTTCTATGTATTCTCTCTGCCTACCAGCCCCAGCTATCCTTTCTCCTGCCTCGCTATTGGCTGTTCAGTTCTTTATTAGACCATCAGGTGTTTTAGACAGGCACAGTAACACAGCTTCACAGAGTTAAACAAATGCAACATAAACAAAAGTAACACACCTTAAAATAATAATACTCTACAATATGTGCCTCTTCCACCATGTTGTGTTACCTTTGATAGCAGAGGAGCAAGCTGTTCGTGAACATTAAGCATGAGTTAGTCTCACTAGTTAATCCTGATGAAATATACAAGGCACTGGGGCTGCCAAGATGGCTCAGTGGTTAACAGCACTGGCTGTTCTTCCAGAGGACCCGAGTTCAATTCCTAGCACCCACATGGCAGCTCACAAAGTCAGTAACTCCTGTTCCAGGGGATCTGACACCTTCACACAGCTATACATGCAGGCAAAATGCCAATGCACATGAAATAAAAATAAATAAATTATTTTTAAAAAGAAATATACAATACACAACTTTTATACATTTCTATCTGTTTCCTTCCATCAAGGAAACAGCAGTGCAAAAATGTGTTGCTAATAGGAGGTGAAGTTTGATGATGAACCGGAATGACCGATTCAGGTCAGGTCAAATGTCATCAGATCCTCAAAAGCGGCCTTTTCAGCATCTTCTGGCCAAGGCCAACAAAACTGTAAAAATTTACCTTATAACTTCTAATACGAGATATGGGCATGTTGTCTAGCATGCTTTGGGTCTAATCCTGAGTACCACGTACACCAGGGGTGGTGGCTTCTGCCTATAATCCCAGCCCTCATGAGGTAGAAGCAGGGAGGTCAAGGGTTCAACGTCATCCTTCGCTACATAGTGAGCTCAAAGCAAGTCTGAGTTACTCAGAACTTTCCACAGCCTTAAACATCTCTATTGAAAGCCACAGAATGTATGATTTCTGATTAATGCATCCAGACGGGACAGATTGCTAGTAATGGAAAACTCAAAGTAGCTTAAAAATGAGATGTACTGTCTTATACAGCAGGACGTGTGGAGACAGGGTGCCTCAGAGCTAGTGAATTGAGTATCTCTGTGACGAGACCAGGACACACAGTTCTCACAGCTTGCCTCTCCACCATCCACTCTACAATGACTTGTCTTTTTAAGGCAGGCTTTTGTAAAGATCCCGTGATGGCTGCCCCAGACAGAACTCACAAATATACAATAACTGTGGAAAAGGAATTCCCTGCCTTGGGAATTCAGACAAGATAGATTATCTATTATGACCTAAGACAGTGGCCACCTGGAAACACACACACACACACACACACACACACACACACACACCATACACGCTATAGAAATGCAAAACAAACAAACAAACAAAAATCCAGTGACACAGTACATTTGAAGCCTCTGTTTGGATCCTATCTATCAGTACATGATTGTCCAAAGCAAATTCCACAGTCAAGGCTGCGGTTGAGGAACAAGGACCCTTGTAGCTCCTATAAGGACACGTGACAGGGGCGCAGATTATGTGTTACTACAAGGAGTATGGAATTAGACTCGAGAAATGCAACTTCCACTTGTGGCTGTATTCGGAAGAAACCTGTGAGAATGTTATCCTTTAGGTACAGAATAATGAATATTGATAATCTTTTTTTTTTTTTTTTTTTTTTTTTTTTTGGTTTTTCGAGAGAGGGTTTCTCTGTGTAGCTTTGCGCCTTTCCTGGAACTCGCTTTGGAGACCAGGCTGGCCTCGAACTCACAAAGATCCGCCTGCCTCTGCCTCCCGAGTGCTGGGATTAAAGGCGTGCGCCACCACCGCCCGGCGAATATTGATAATCTTTAATGATTTAGTTTAATATCCGTAGAGGTAGAGTGTGTGTGCGCACATGTACGTGTGTGCATGCACAGCACACATGATATGCACATGTGGAGGCCAGATGATATCCAGTGTCTTCCTTTATCACTCTTCACCTTATTTTTCACGGCAGGATTACTTGTTGAACCTGCAACTCACTGGTTGACTAGTCTGGCTAGCCGGTGAGCTCTATGGATCCTGTCTTCACCCGACCCCATCATCCCAGCACTGGAACTGCAGATACACCAAGCTTTAACATGAGTTAAAGGGGATCCAAACTCAGGTCCTCAGACTGGCACAGCAAAAACTTTACCCACTGAACCATCTCCCAGCCTTGTAGAAGTAGAATTTAACTAAGCCTTTTACTGGCCAACCACTGGAACTCTCTGAAAAGCAAAGCAAAAAGTTTATATTGAAAAAAAAAAAAAAGCAGACAAACCAGAATTGCTAAGCACATGGAGAGTGAAAACCATGGAATTGTCTATCTCTGGAGTGGCAGTTTGATTCCGTCAAAGCTGAGTCCTGGTACTATTTTTCCCTGGAGCATTAAAGGTGTTGTGGTCCCATGAGCCGGGTCTTAACTGACAATAGAGCTCAAATTGCATGTGAGGCTTTGTTATCACTGGGCCTGCTGAGTATCGGTCTTTCCAACAGAATCACACTAATAGAACATCCGAGTCAAAATTCTCTCCTTGTATCCCTTTCTTCCTACACCACATGTAAATCCCCATGAACTTCTTTTCTCTGCCATCTCCATTCACGCCCATCTCCTTGAAATACATGTCACCCGACTGGTCTTTAATCAGCCTGTCTACTGCTGGTCCTGTTCTCAGCACCTACTCACTCTGCTTTCTTGTGGTACCTGTGTGTATCTGTCATACTGAACTTAGTAAAGGCGTATCTCTTTCTTCCCCTTCACTGCCGGCTGCTTGGGTTCATGGACTGTATTGAACTCGTCTTCATCCTTTCAATATCCAGCATCATGTTTGGATAACGGTAGGAGCTGAGAAATATTTAACGAGAAAGGGCAGTGTTCTTAGTTAGCGGGTCCAACCTAGTCTTACTCAGGAGAAGTACAAATCGGCTATTCGTGGTTGTGTGGATCAATGCAGTCAGAAACATAAGGCAGTGTGTTGTGTGGAGAGAGAAGCCTGCTGGCAGAGGGCTGGTGATTTTCTTAAACTGGGTGATAGGTACAAAGAGGAAGTCAGGCTTTGTATCTTCTTTTTTGTATTTGTATTTTACTTTTCATTACCAAATTAAAATTTAAAATGTTCCCATCATGGTACTGGGATCTCATGATATTGATATTCACGGAATAGCCAGTACTGTGGAGTCATGCCCATCAAGATAGCCACAGTGGCCTGCCTTTTCTCGGCATCCAGTTTCTTGGGATGCTTGAATTCAGGATTTTAGCCCAAGATAAGCCAAACATATATGAACTGTTTATGCACAGCCCTGTGTGACTTGGCTGCTGAAAGACAGACGCTGGGACGGTGTGTCTGTCCTGGATTCATTATAGATGAGACCATCCTGCTGGGTGTGCCGTCCAGGGGCCCCTCCCCCTCCGAGAGTCACGGTAACATCTCTGGCTCCAGAAGGGTTTGTTCTGGTTTGCACAGTGACAGCAGGGCTCTGCAAGAAACTGATAACTTGAGCAAACTGTCCAGAGTCAGGAGCCACACGATGATGCACTTGACCAACAGGGACTGTGAGACAGCCCCATGGCAGCTCTGGGGAGGCTGCTAGCAGTCAGTGTCGGGGCTGGGAGAGGAGCAACCACCAGGAAGAACCAACTGCAGCTGGCGAGGTTGTGGTTGAAAGGGAAAGTCTGTCCTACCGTCTCAAAACCAAAGGCAAAGGAGAGTCCTCTTTTGCAACATGGAAAAGAAACATGATTTCAAGTCATGCTCTGGGCAGGGAGACCCTTGAGAAGTAGGTGAGGTCATCCCCTGGCCCGAACTTTGAACAATTATCATTGACTAAACGTGAGGTCCGTTGGCAGTAGCTCTAAAGCGCTCAGCTCAGGAGTCAGGCTGCCTTCGCTCAAAGCCTGGCTCATCTGTTTCCTCCATCTTTCTTTACCTGTTTGCTCGCCGATGGAATGAGAGTGACACAGTGTCCAGGCACAAACGGACGAATACCATACGATTTCATGCATATAAAGCAGCTCAGAATTGGCAAAGTCTCGGAGATAGGAAGTAGAATAGAGGCTCCAGAGGCCGGGGAATGGAGGAGGAAATGGGTCGTGGCTGCTTAATGAGCAGAACGTTTCTGTTTGGAATGTTGGTAAAGTTCTCGCAATGAACAATTGTGATGGTCGCATAACAGCAATGTGCTTAATACACTGAGTCATAAATGTTAAAATGGAAATAGTAGGAGGTTTCGTGAAATATTTGTGATACATATAGATGTCTTTGTGACATGTCTATGTCACAACTTTATCACTCACACACACACACACACACACACACACACACACGTATAAAACATTTCCACAACTTTAGAAATAAGGTTTGTTTGTTTGTTT
>NC_081434.1:31824829-32011455 GCF_949786415.1 Peromyscus eremicus
AATTAAACTTATTTATATGGGGAAGGGGCACTCGAGGTTGGGGGTCAGAGAACAACCTGCCAGAGTTGATTCTCTCCCTCTACCATGTGGGTCTCAGGGATCGGACCTAGGTCATCAGGCTTGACAGCAAGTGTTTTTCTCTGCTGAGTCATCTCACTAGCCCTAAACGTAATATTTCTATATTTTTCCGACACAAAATCTGTGCTGGAGAGTTTTATGTCAGTTCGACACAAGCTAAAGTTGTCGAGAGGACAGAACCTCAAAGAAGAAAATGCCTCCATCAGATCAGGCTGCAGGCAAGCCTTTTCCTAATTAGTGATCAATGAGGGAGGGTCCAGCCCATTGTGGGTGGTGCCATCCCTGGGCTGGTGGTCCTGGGTTCTATAAGAGAGCTCACAGGAATCCTGCTTTAGCCTCCTAAGTACTGAAAGCACAGGTCTGTTCCACCCACCTGGCACCTTCTCTACTTTGTAAAGCTTTACAGCAGGAAGTCCGGGGCTTGTGAAACTATTCCCCAAAGTCATCACAAACTGGGTAACTTTTCCATCATTTCCAGGTCAGTCACTTCATTCTGCTTCGATGGTTTTTCCTGTTTTGCCATTTTATTACTCTGAATTTCAAACTTTTTTTTTTCTTCGACAGGGTTCCTGCTGTCCTGGAACTCACTCTGTAGACCAGGCTGGCCTTGAACTCACAGAGATCCACCTGCCTCTGCCTCCAGAGTGCTGGGATTAAAGGTGTGCGCCACTACTCACAGGCCAAACAACTTTGATGTGTGCCAGTGTAAACTATTAGCTGGTGTTTGGGGCTTATTTTTTTTTTTTTATTGGAATGTCTCTTTTCAGATATTCCCTTGCTAGGTGACCTCTTACGTTTGGTCTGTTAAGTGTTGGGAGTCCTTTGGCTCAGTTTGGAGACTTCTTCCATTTTAGCTACATTTTCTCCCTACACTGACTGGCTCGATATTCCCATAGCTTTATTTATTATGCTTTTGTGGTGCTGGAGATCAAACCCAGGGCCTCAGACATGCTACAGCACCAAGGTACATACCCAGCCCTCATTCCCATGGCTTTATATTCTTATTTAGCCTGCTTGGTTTTATATCGCCACTTGGGCATCTCAGATAAATCCCCAGATCAACAACTCCCAAATGGAATCCTTTCCCACCCTTATAGGACTGCCAACCTGCTCAATTAGTCTGTCCTCTCCTGTGCTTTGACTAACCTTCAAGCTAGTCAACAAAGCCACACCCGGAATGTCTCACCCTCAGCTCTTAACATCCACATTAGAATTCTCTGACATCTCGGTCTTCTCTGGGAAAACTTAATTCAGCCCTCAACGGTATAGTCTAGTGTCTCTCTGAATTGTTTTCTGCTGTTATTTTAAACAGTACCTGCTACTAGAAACCGGTAGCGATTTTGTTGTCTGAACACCTTTTGTAACCCAAGCTGCCATAACAAATACTGGGTGGCCATAGGACCCCGCCCCACCTTCCTCCTGCGACCAGGGCTACTTTTCCCCGCGGAGACTACGACTCCCAGAGTGCCTTGCGGGCCCGAGGTGCGCGCGCTGGACGGCTTCTTTAGGACCCGGATTGAGGCAAGATGGTTGGCCCGCGGTGAGTAGTTTTCTATGTAGCCGCTGCCCTCGCTTCCTCTGGGACAGGCCTGGAAGGCTTGTCCGTGGGCGTCGAGGGCTTTTCTGTCCGTCGTTGCCCCCAGGGCGAGGCTGCCGTGTCCCCAGGCTCCGTGCAGCGGAAGGGCCGCGTATGGTTGTGCCCTCTCGTGGCCCAGCACCCGTGTGCTGCTGGGCGTCCGGCTGCACCACGTTGACCCCGCGATTCCTGAGACCTCTCCTGGTCCAAACCTTTCTATCAGTCCCCGGGCCATAGTCCCCGTGCACCTGTTCCCCAAACTTCAGACCCTCCGGGGCGTTAGATTTCGAGCTGAATTCCGTGCCAAGGGGCTCACGGTCGAAAGTCTCTGCAGCAAATAGTTTGACCCTCAGCCGACTATGTCAGAGCATCGAGCCGAGGAAACTTAATGTCCCCCTACAAATGCTTTGATTCTGGACTTGTAATCGGAAGACGTGGGTTTGTGTCTCATGCATGACACTAGTTAAACACTGGACTACTAAAATAATAAATCACTGGACTTCTCTCGGCCTTTGTTCCTAATCAGATGTCTGAAAGAGCGCAGAGGGAAGGAAGCCTCTGTTGCACGCCGAATGAACTCTGGGTTAGCAAGGCGCAGTGTTCTGACAGTGTCAGGAATCGGCCTGCAAATAAAGAGAGACTGTGCCCTACTATCCCCTTCCCTGCCTGCTGAGCTAGGGAGGGGCATAGATAGGCATTGAGACAAATTGAGAATAGGGGCACAGTAATTATATACAACGTATTTACAACTTCTCATGAAAACTGCGATTGTTTCCCTCAGTTTACCACGGAAGAACTGGAATGGAAGGTCGTGTAATTAATGGCTTGCCTCAGATTTTCCAGTTTGTAAGTGAGCAACTCCAAAGTCTTTGGAAGCAAGTCCTTTAAATTTTCATGATTCCCTATAAATACGCTTTGACGTTATCTTTAAGTGTTACGTGACAGTAAGATGACATGGCGACAAGAGCAGTTTGTTTACAACCTGTAAGATGGTGACGTTGACGTGTTCCTCTTAAATTTTTCATGGACCAAAGGCAGGTCTTGTTGAATATTTCATCAGAAACAATATTACCATGAGTGATAAGGTCTTATGTGTGGGACTTGGGAGTTAGTACATAGACACACCAGCGTTTGAGGAGTATGCACACTGTACATTGTGTGTGAAGGACTTTCTAAGTAATTGCGATTTTACTGCACACTCAACTGAAACAAACTGCATGAGTGCTGTGAAGGTTGCATTTAAGAGGAGTGATAGTAGACGTAGTTCTTGGGTTTGGGTTCTTACATTTTGTTTTTGTTTTTGTTTTTTTGTTTTGTTTTTTTTTTTCGAGACAGGGTTTCTCTGTGTAGCCTTGTGCCTTTCCTGGAACTCACTTGGTAGTCCAGGCTGGCCTCGAACTCACAGAGATCCGCCTGGCTCTGCCTCCCGAGTGCTGGGATTAAAGGCGTGCGCCACCACCGCCCGGCCGGTTCTTACATTTTAATGTCATTGCTCTTCGTCCCGCTGTTAAATCGTGTGGAACTGAAAAGTTGGAAAGCCTTCTTTTCAGGTGACTCGTGCTGGTTAATGGTTCCTGCCCTATTGCGGTGTTGAGGCTTACCCCTGTAGCTGATTTTCCTTTATTTATCTCTTAAGCAGGATTGAAAGTCTGTGTGCCTAGAACAAGATTTTAGACTCGATCTCTCCTCACAATATCTTTTTCAAATCACCCGATAAGGATCATGGCATCAGCAGTCAAATGGGTGACATCAAACAGAACTATCTGGAAACATTTATTTCCAATGCAAAGTAAGTGAGTTTTTTTTTTTAATGTTTCAAAAAGTATGTTTTTCCAAGTATAGGATATTTAAAGCATTTGGTTATTCTATATGCTTATTATTTGCAATAATAAAAAGGGGACAAAATTTAAATGTTATTCAGAAGAGGAATCTTAACTATGAATATCATGCAGCTGTTACCAACATGGACAGATCACCAACTAGAGAAAGAAAAAACCTGATATATCAGAGAATGATCCTGTTGTGGGCTTAAAATGTGTGTAAGTGTGTGTGTGGCGGTGTATGTGTATGTCTGTGTGTGGTGTGTGTGTATGTGTGTGGTGTGTGTGCATAAATGCCAAGTAAAGGATCTAGGGTAATCATTGGCTATCATTAAACCACAAGTAGGATTTAGGTGAACTGGTAGAAGGTAACTTCCTCTTCATGAGGAACATTTATTCTTAGTGTATTTTACAGCTCCTCCTCCTCCTCCTCCTCCTCCTCCTCTTCTTCTTCTTCTTCTTCTTCTTTTTTTTTTTTTTTTTAGTAGTTCCCAAGATTGGGAAATTAAAAGCAATTCACAGTCCTGTCTTCCAGGGACAATCACTATTATTATGGTGGGAGGTTTTTTCCCTTATGGATACAGCCATTAAACAAACAAATGTAGTTCCTTTCTAAAGATCATCTCAAAAGTCTATTAATACATGCTTTATAGTCAGTCTGTTAACTCATAAATAATAGAATGCAAAATCCTGCTTCTCACAGCTGTCTGCTTTCATCCCCCCCACCCCCAGCAATAAATAGGTAATTTAGGGGCATCTGAGGCAAGACAAACCTTTGCTCACTAAACTCCTTTTTAAAACAGTGTTCAAATTTACTGAATCCCACTTTTTTTTTTTTTTTTTTTTGGTTTTTTGAGACAGGGTTTCTCTGTGTAGTTTTGCGCCTCTCCTGGAACTCACTTGGTAGCCCAGGCTGGCCACGAACTCACAGAGATCCGCCTGCCTCTGCCTCCCGAGTGCTGGGATTAAAGGCGTGCGCCACCACCGCCCGGCTGAATCCCACTTTTATAGAAAGCCTTCTGTCCCTGACCCCTTGCTCACCTACTCCTCATTTTTAGGTCTCTGAACATGATTTCATTTATCACATTCTATTTATAACAAGAGTCAAAACAAAGCACATGGGTTGGGGATTTAGCTCAGTGGCACAAGGCCCTGGGTTCGATCCTCAGCTCAAAAAAAAAAAAAAAAGCACATTTAACTTTTGGTTATCTAGGCTTTTAAAAGTTTCTGTAGTGAGCTGAGCATGGTGGCGCAGGCCTTTGATCCCAGCACTGGGGTAGAGGCAGGAGGACCTCTGTGAGTTTGCAATCAGCCTGGACTGTATAGTGAGTTCCAGGACAGCCAAGGCTGTATAGAGAGACCCTGTCTTAAAACAGCAACAAGAAGTTACTGTGATGACATGGGCATGGTGACACAGGCCTATAATCCCAAGTATTTGGGAGGCAGAGGCAGGTGGAGCTCTGTGAGTTCAAGGTTAATCTGGTGTACATAGTGAGTTTCAGGCCAGCCATGGCTGCATAGTGAGACCCTGTCTCCAAATACTAATAATAAACAAGAAAATTGCTTTTACTTTCTAGTTAATCTTCTAGTCAGCATCCAAAATACTAAGTTTATGACATTTCGTGCATACGTAGTCCTGGTGACTTACTCATTCACCCTGGTCTCCTCTGCCTTTTGCTGGTTCTGTTCCTCTCCTTAAATCATCCCCTTTTGCTTTTGCGTCACCTGGTTGTACATAGATTTAAACCTAGATTTCCATATGAGCGAAAACATGGAGATTCCTCCCCTCATTATCTTCCCCGATTTCCCCCTCTCTTTAAACTTCTTCCTCTAGTCCCCTTCCGCTTTCACATCCTCTGTAAACAGGCTGGGTGTGGAGATGCACACCTGTAATCCAGTACTCTGGAGGCAGAGGCAGGAAGATTGCTGGAAGTTAGAGGCTAGCCTGGGCTGCATACTGAAACCCTGTCTCAACAACAAAAAACCCACAATCCCCGTATATATATGCACAACCATATATATATCTAGATTCTGTATTTTAGGGAAAATACATAGTATTTGTCTTTTCTCTCTCTCTCTTTGTGTGTGTGTGTGTGTGTGTGTGTGTGTGTGTGTGTGTGTGTGTTAGACGTAAATGTTGATATGAGTGCACCTGTGGAAGCTAGAGAACTTTGGGTGTTTCCCATAGGCGCCATCAACCTTTTGTGGAGATGGTCTCTCACTAGGACCTGGGGATCCCCAATAGACTTGGCTGTCTGGGGTGTGTCTATGCTCACTCTCCAGTGTGGGTATTACAAGCACACACCATTGTTTCTGGCTTTGCACATGGGTGCTGGGGTTTAATTTAGGTCCTCATCCTTGTGAACAAGCATTCTACCGACTGAGTCATCTCAGTCCCCTCTTTATATTGTTAGTTTTTATTTGTGTGTGTGACATGGACATGAGTGTGTTCACCTGGGCATGTGTACGGGGCTAGAGGTCAACTTAGGTTGTCTTCTTCTGTTGACTTTCTGCCTTATTTTTTGAGATAGTTTCTCAGTGAACCCAGAGCTTGTGGTTTCAGCTAGACTGGATAGCCAGTGATCACCAAGAACCTGCCCATCTCCGACTCTCTCATTCTCCCCATCGTTGGTTTCAGAGACAGTGGCTTTTACGTGGGTGTGGAAATCCAGCCCTGGGTCCTCATACTTGTACAGTATGCGTACTGTACAACACTCTGAGCTATATCCTTAGTCCAGAATCTAATTTCTTTTTTGTGGCGATGGGAGTTGAAACTACACATGCTAGGTCAGTGCTCTGCCACTGAGCTGTATCTCTGGCTCGGTTTTCTCTTTGGTTGAGACAGTTTCATGTAGCCCAGGCTGGTCTTGAACTTGCTGTGAGGGTAAAGCTGACCTTGATGACTACATGATCCTCCTGCCTCCACTTCCCAAACACTAGGATTTCCACTACTCTAGGTGTTTGGTGTTACTGTTTTTAGTGTTTCACTCTCACCCAGCCTGCTTTCAAACTTGTGGATTCCTGCCTCAGTCTCCCTAATAATAGAGTTACAGTTGTGAGGGCCACACTCAGGACTATTTGTCGTTCAGAGTGTGACTTACTTCACTTAACGTGATGGTCGAGTTCCATCCATGTTTCTACAAGTGGCATATTTTCTTTTTTTTTTTTTTTTTTTTGGAGACGGGGTTCTCTGTGCAGTTTTGGTGCCTGTCCTGGAGCTTGCTCTCTAGACCAGGCTGGCCTCGAATTCACAGAGATCTGCCTGGCTCTGCCTCCTGAGTGCTGGGATTAAAGGCGTGCACCACCACCGCCCCGCTTATTCTTATACCTGAATAAAGTGTGTATGTGCCACATTGTCTTTGCCCGTTGCCTGTTGAGGGTTGTCTTGACTGTTGTGAGCAGTGTGCAATAGGATGGATGTGCAAGGATCTCAGTGGGCTGACTTGGCCCCTTAGGGTCTGTGTCAGAGTGGTACACAGGGTCAGATGCTGGTTATTGCTTTGTTGTCTTGCGACAGGGCCTCGCTGTGTGGCCCTGTGGCTCTAACTGACCTGGATTCTATGTAAACCACATGCCTAGCTTTCATAATTCTGTTTTTAGTTGGTGTGTTTGCTCTCTCCCTCTGTCATGTGGGTCTCAGAGATGGAACTTAGGTCATCAATCTTGGTGGCAAGTTGAGAGAAAGATCCCTGCTACCTACCCTCTAGTCTCCCAAGAGAAGCCAAGCCCCAGGGTGGTGAGAACTCAGACCCAAAACAGCCCTCAGTCCTCACAGGAGTTAACATGGGACTACTTATTTGTCCCTCTTTACTGAAATGATCCTTTCACTGTTAGATTGCCCATTCCATTTATACTGTGTCCCTAGTACACATTTGATATCTAGCCTCAGTCCCTAATGTTTAATTAACTGATTTGAGTGAACTGGGATTGTCAGAATCATCAGTTCACCGTGAGCTAATTTAAATTGTTCTATTTTTGACATTTTATGTGAAAAAGGATATTAACATTGGTGGCAAAGCACAATCTACAATTTAAAGAGAACGTACAAAGAGCATCAGGAAAAAGCCCTCCCTTGTGAGGGAGCATTAAACTCTTGTATGCAGTCAACATCGGGTGTAGATTTTGTGTTTTTAAAGCTTCTGAAGCTATTTGGTCCCATAGTAACTTACTTGGGGCAAACAAGGATGGCCGAGAGGGGATGAGTAAGGTCCTGTGAACACGGATTGTGGGGCATGTAACATAGACAGCTGTTCTCCTGTGATAGAGGCTGGAGTGCCGAGAGGCCACAGAAGGAGTTTATAGACAAAAATACAGTGACTTTGAAGACTTAGTGGTGTTTGAAGAAGTGTGAAGGGTGTTCTGCCCTGGGAAGTGGTAGAGGTGTGTCGATGGAAAGTCGGGTCCTAGCCTCGTGTTCAGGAGAAATCCTCTCTGGAGGGAGCTGATCCTTGGTTTTCTGGGGGTAATCTCAAACTTACTTTTTTTTGGTTTTTTCGAGACAGGGTTTCTCTTTGTAGCTTTGCGCCTTTCCTGGAACTCACTCTGTAGCCCAGGCTGGCCTCGAACTCACAGAGATCCGCCTGCCTCTGCCTCTCAAGTGCTGGGATTAAAGGCGTGCACCACCACCGCCCGGCTAATTTTTAAAAAATTAAATAAAAAAATAATAAAAGCATTTAAGCCAGGTGTGATGGTGGATACCTTTAATCCCAGCACTTAAGTGGGAGGCAGAGGCAAGTGGATCTCTGTGAGTTCGAGACCAGCCTGGTCTACAGAGCGAGTTCCAGAACAGCCAGGACTACATGGTGAGACCCTGTCTCAATAAACAACAAAAAAGAAACAGATATTGGTTGATGTTAAAATTAACCTTTATGCTCAGGGAACTAAACTATTTTACCATGTGGGTTTTTGCAGATGGAGCTTTATCCAGTGTCTGCCATAAGTCTACATATTCTTCTCTTCCAGAGGACTACAACTGGTATGTATAAAAAGTCAGCTGAAAACAGCAGTCACAGCTATATCTGCAGTGATCTTCTGTTTGCTTTCCCGATTATTCTTTCTTTAATTTTGGTATTAAACTTGTGTCTTATCTCTGTGGATTAAGTGTGTCCCTGGATGGTACACGTCTTACATTTTAGATAAATCTGTTACTGTTGTGTTGTAGTGAAGGCTCACACTTGTTATAACGGACTTGCTCTTCTTTTCTTTCTGCAGTAGGCTTTCGCTTTTTGTAAAAGCTAATTCGTTTTTATAATTTTATGTTAGGGCTTATATCTATTAGATTAGGTATTTATTTGTCTTTTGTTTGACACTGAATAATTCCAGTTTACACTGCTGAATTCAGTACGATTTGCTTGGTGTTTATCCAACTTAGTCATTATTCTAAGAACTAAGAATAGGATGTTTTGTGTTTTTTTTTTCTTTTTTTTCCCTTTTGAGCAGAGTTGATGTGCAGAAGTTGCAATTTATTTTCTTTTTTTTTTCTTTTTTTTTTTTTTTTTTTTTTTTTTTTAAAGATTTATTTATTTATTATGTATACAATGTTCTGCCTGCATATATGTCTGCAGGCCAGAAGAGGGCGCCAGATCTCATTACAGATGGTTGTGAGCCACCATGTGGTTGCTGGGAATTGAACTCAGGACCTCTGGAAGAGCAGTCAGTGCTCTTAACCTCTGAGCCATCTCTCCAGCCCGCAATTTATTTTCTTAAGTTATGTAAGTTTTATTGCAAGTTTTAGTAAATAAAAAGTAAAGGAACAAACAAAAAGCAGTCCAGGCTAGACTTGCATTCACTGTGTAGCTGGTTCTGGCCTGGACTCCTGATCCTCTTCCCAGTGCTGAGGGATGTGTGCCCCCATGCCCAGGAGTTTCAGATCTTCTTTTGAATTTACTATGTGGGTGGGCATTTTGCATGTATGTGTGCGCACCACGTGTGTTCCTGTGTCTGGGGAGGGTCAGAAGAGGGCATCGGATCTCCTGGAGCCACTGACTGGTGAACGACCACGGGGGTGCTGGGAACTGAACCGGGGTCCTTTGCAATAGCAACAAGCCTCCTCTTCAGCCCATACTTTGGTTTTTGATACTGATTTTAATTTAGTACATTTGATGAATACTAAGTTAAGTTGCACGTGATGAAGTAGACTGGGTTATGTTTTTTTGAACCTGAATAGACTGAGTGATGTCAGTGTAGATATTATGCAAAACTCCCTAAAGCTAGCTGTGGTGGTCTTCCCAGCTCTCAGAAAACTAAAGCTAGAGGATCATGAGGTCAAGGCCAGCCTGGACTATCTGGTGAGTTCGAGGCCAGCCTGGGTTATGTAGCTAGTGAGTTCAAGGCCAGCCTGGGTTATCTATCTGGTGAGTTCAAGGCCAGCCTGGACTATCTGGTGAGACCTTGGCTCAGAAAGGAGTGATGGTGGAAAGTGATGGTCAGTGGTTAAAAGAGCTGCTCTTGCAGAAGACCTGGGTTCGCCTCCAGCCCCCCCACAGCAGCTCACGACTGTAACTAGTACAAGGGAGCTGAGAACCTCTTCTGACTTCTAGGACACTGGGAGCACAAATGGTGTACATAGACACGTGCAGGGGAAACATTCAGACACAAAATAAGTAAATCTTATGAAATGTGTACAGACTGATTTGGGCTGGACATGGTGGTGTACTTATTTAATCCCAGCCCTGGAGAGGTGGATGCAGGTGAAGCTCTGTGAGTTCCAGGCTTGCCAGAGGTACAGAGTGAGACCTCCCTTATGTCTGAAAAATAAATAAATTAATTTACTAATATCAGAAATGTTACTGCAATTGTGTGTAGAATTCAGTGGTAAAACCATAGTAAAACTGCAGATGAAATACAGTTTACAGCCTCACTATTATTTATTTTTTTTACGGTAGTTAAGCTGAAATACTCTGTTATGGTCTTTTAATTGTCACTTATGTTATAGGTACTCGGTTTTCCAATCAAGCAATACAGCATGTTTCCTTTAGTGTTTGTGATTAATTAATTTTACATTTAAATTGAAATAGTTTGCTATTGTAGTATACAAATATATTCAACACAGTTTCTCAACCTGGAATTAGCAACCTTACATCAATACATTTTTATTAATTTATTTATTTGTGTGTGTTCATGTGTGGGCCATGACAGGCATGCAGAGGTCAGAGGACAACTCTTCACCATGTGGGTCCTGGGATCAAACTTAGGTTGTCAGCTTGGCAGCGGGCACCTCTGCCCACTAAATCATCTTGTCAGCCCCATCAATTTTTAAATTTTCAGTTCTATAGTGCATTGAATCTCTTTTACCTTAAACATAAACTTTCTCAGAGCCTATTCAAATTAGATGCTGTTAGATTTAGTTGTAAGAATTATCAGTTAACATTTCAGTTAGGTTAAAAAGTTCAGTAACTTTTTTCAGTATTTTTTCTTCTTTGTCTAGAATAGTCTGTCTTAAGCTTAAGCTTTTTTTTTTTTTTTTTTTTTTGCTTCTTTGAGACAGGGTTTCTCTGTGTAGCCCTGGCTGTCTTGGAACTTGCTCTGTAGACCAGGCTGGGCCTGGAACTCAGAGATCTGCCTGCCTCTGCTTCCTGAGTGCTGGGACTAAGGGTGTGTGCCACCACACCTGGCTTAAAGTAGCATCTTGAAACCCAAGATTTAGGGCTGATGTGTTCTAGAAGTCTTGACGTATTCTAGAAGTCTTAGCTTCATCAGAATGCCCTAGCCTCTGTTGTGATATGGCATTTCCAAATTGGGCAGACTTGTGTGGCAGATGTATAGCTCTCATCCTTGACTTTATAAGTCCTCTAATGTCATGTGCAGCAGTGGCCACTTCCTTGGGGCTGCATTTGCTCCTGTGGTTCCCTTTGACCCGAGTTGCCTTAGCACACTGGTGCACGTGAGCAGAGCCTGTACTGTGGTGGGGTTGCACACCTTAGCACACTGGTGCATGTGAGCAGAGCCTGTACTGTGGTGGGGTTGCACACCTTAGCACACTGGTGCACGTGAGCAGAGCCTGTACTGTGGCGGGGTTGCACAGATTTCTTGCCCTTGCCCTTCTCTAGCAGCCAGAGGCCTAGCTTTCAGTGTGGCACTGGGTTGATTTCTAATTATTTTTCTCATTAAGAGTAATTATTGTAGCGGGGCATAATCTTAACAATTAGAAGATAGAGTCGGGGGCTGGAGAAATGGCTCAGTGGTTAAGAGCACCGGCTGTTCTTCCAGAGGTCCTGAGTTCAATTCCCAGCAACCACATGGTGGCTCCCAACCATCTGTAATGAGATCTGGCACCCTCTTCTGGCATGCAGGCAGAACACTGTATACATAATAAATAAATCTTTAAAAAAAAAAAAAAAAAGAAGAAGATAGAGTCGGAGGATCAAGAGTTTAAGGTCATTGTTTGCTACATAGTAAGTTCAAAACCAGCCTGGGACACATGAGATCCTGCCAGACAGGATGGTATGTATCTGTTATCCAGTCACTCTGGAGGCAGAGGCAAGGGGATTGCCATGTATTTGAGACTAGCATGGGCTCCATAGTGAGTTCCATGACTACCTGGGCTACGGTGAGACCTTGTCTCAAAAAGCTAAAACCCGAAAGTACTCATGCTGCTTTGAGTGCAGTCTAACTATTTCTAAAACGTTCCTTTCCAGCAAGGTAGAGCTGGCTTTGACCTCTGACGGCAGGACAATAGTGTGCTACCACCCTTCCGTGGACATCCCCTACGAGCACACCAAAGTACGTACGCAAAGTTGTCTAGTAACCATTAATTTGCTTGGGGTCTTTCAGCTTTTCTAGTTTACTGTCTTGACTTTTTCTCTTAGTTTTTATCATCTTTCATTTAAAGTTTCCCAGTGTACAAGGGCAATTAGGACATCAGTTTTCTGACCTAAGAAATTTGATTAAAAACTGGACCTGTAATCCTGACCACTTGGCCTGAAGCAGGAGGACATCAAATTCATCTTAGTGAGACCTTGTTTAAAATTTAAAAATTTTTAAAGGTTTGGAAATATTTTTTAAAAATTGTTTTTGAGTTTTTACTTTAAAAAACTTAGATATTTCTCTTGATAATTTTATGCTTTTGTTTTAATTTTTTCCTGCTTCCCGCTTCTTCTTTTTTTTTTTTTTTTTTTTTTTTTTATCCTGGTGTGACCAGACACTGGATGGCCTGGGAATTGAACCCAGGTCCTCTGGAACATTAGTCAGTGCTCTTAACCACTGAGCCATCTCTTTTCCCCTTGTTTTAATTATTGATAATACTTGCCTGTTGCTGTTATCTGTCAGCCCTGGGTGATTCTCCTCCATTCTTGCTCCTTAGGCCTACTCTCAGTCCAAACTGCTAAATCTAGAACAGGATTGTTGTTCTTTTTTCTTTTTTCTTTTTTTTTAAATTTAATTTTAATTTTAATTTTTTTTGGGGGGGGGCGTTGGTTTTTGAAGATAGGATTTCTCTGTGTAACTTTGGAGTCTGTCCTGGAACTCACTCTGTAGACCAGGCTGGCCTTTAACTCACAGAGATCCTCTTGCCTCTGCCTCCCAAGTGCTGGGATTAAAGGCCAGCGCTACCACCGCCCGGCTGATGTTAGCTTTTTTATTAATTTTTTTATTGCATATTTGTGTATGATGTGTATGGTTCAGATGTGTGCCGTAGTATGGTGGTTTGAATGAGAATGGCCCCCATAGGCTCATATATTTGAATGCTTAGTCATTAGGGAGTGGAGCTGTTTGAGAAGGATTAGGAGGTGTGGCCTTCACGGAGGAAGTGTATTACTGGGGGCTTTGGGGTTTTAAAAGCCTAGGCCAGTCCCAGTATCTCTTCTTGCTGCCTGCAGATCCAGATCCAGAGCTCTCAGCTCCTTCTGTTGCTGTCCGTACACCGCCATGCTTCCTACCATGATGACAGTGAACTAAACCTCTGAAACTGTAAGCCACCCCAGTAAGAGTCGCGGTGGTCATGGTGTCTCTGCACAGCAATAGAACACTGACTAAGACACAGGGCGTGAGGAGGTCAGAGGATACCTTTGTAGACTCAGTTCTCTCCACCTGTCTTTATGTGGGTACCAGGGTCAAACTCAGGTGGTCAGGCTTTCTCAGCAAGCACTTTCATTTACTGAGGCATCTTTTTCTTTTTCTTTTTTTTTTTTTAAAGATTTATTTATTAATTACGGATACGGTATCTTGCCTGCATGTACATCTTTATACCAGAAGAGGGCACCAGATCTCATTACAGATGGTTGTGAGCCAATCCCTGACTGCTGGGAATTGAACTCAGGACCTCTGGAAGAGCAGCCAATGCTCTTAACCTCTGAGCCATCTCACTAGCCCCCTACTGAGGCATCTTGCTGGCTTCAAACACCTTCTTTATAATATTTACATTTTTTTTTAAGTGGGGAAGTCTTTTGACTTTCATTATAGCCCAGACTGGATCTCTTTATGTTACCCAGGCTATCCTGGAACTCACTCTGTAGTTCAGAGTGTCCTCAATGACAACCCTTCTGTCTCAGCTTCCCCAGGGTTGAGATCACAGGTGAGTGCCAACATGCCTGACTTCAGACATTTGGCCTTTAGCAACGAAGAGCAAAACCTAAGAGAAAACTCGTATTTGAAGGCTCGGCCAGCCAAGCAACAGCAGAGGAGATGCAGCGTATTTAAGAGCGCTGCGCAGAGGCAGTGAATGGTGGGTGGACTGCTGTATTCGGCAGGCTGAGCAAGGCCAGCAGAAGAGGACTACAGATCGTTTGAGGCTCCAGTTCTTCCCCGTGAGAATCGGGAACACGGGTGAGGGAGCCCAAGGCTCACCAGGCAGTTGCTGGGCGAGTGTAATTTTACCGAGTAATTGCAGTTGCCTTTGGGCAAGGTTGTGGTTTGAAGGAGTCTCTGCTAGTTCTCGCTGTCAGATGTACGTACGTACGTGAGAACTTCTTAGAAGAAGCCCCTAGCTTTGTTCACAGATGTTTAGTCGAGGCTTGACGCTTTAGCTGTTCCGTCTTCATCCTGACAGCTCCTACAGCGCAGATGCTGTGCTTGCTGGTACCTTCCAACGACAGTCATTCACGATGACTAATAGTCTGCTTTATGTGAAAGAGACGGTCTTTTAAGATGCCTTAACTGTCTAGGGGGTGCTTCTTTAAATGTGCGTATAGCACTTGTGTCCTGTGTGGGGCCGTAAGGGAGATGTCGATAGCTACCATTTCCTGAAGTCTCCATGAGCTGGAGGACCAGCAAGGCACCCATCCATTACTGTTTGCTCGACCTGCACCGGCCCTTATGAGATAGCTGTTCCTCCTGATCTTACAAAGAGGGACTAGGCTTTAGTTTATTCCCTGCCTGTGGCTGTAGCACTCCTAAGCAAGAGGACCAGGGACCAAAGTGCTGCTCTTTACCTCTTCGCTCTTCTTTCTTATTCTCTCCCTTGTCACTACTGTTGACGTGTGTGTCAGCATATAGTGTCACTATAACCACTGGCCCCAAACTCACAGAAATCCCCCTGCCTCTGCCTCCTGGGTGCTGGATTGCAGGCATGCACCACTCTATGCTGCTTAGGAATGTTGCTTTTCAATGGGAGGTTGTCTTTGTTACTGCTCTATTGTTGTGAAAAGATACCATGGCCAAGGTAACTTATAAAAGAAAGCATTCATCGGGGCCTGGCTTACATTTCATGGGGTTAGTCCACGATCATCACGACAGCATGCAGGCAGTCATGATGCTGGAGCAGGAGCTGAGGACTTATATTTACAAGCAGAGGGGGAGATTGGGCCTGGTGTGGGCTTGAAACCCCAAAGCCCACCTCCAGTGACACACCTCATCCAACAAGGCCACACCTCCTAATCTTTCCTAAACAGTTCACCAACTGGGAACCAAACATTCAAATATATGAGCCTGTGGGGGCCATTCTTATTCAAACCACCACAGAGGTCTTTTTTGTTTTTTTGTTTTTTTTGTTTTTTTTTTTCAGACAGAGTTTCTCTGTGTAGCTTTGGTGGCTGTCCTAGATCTCGCTCTGTAGACCAAGCTGCCCTCGAACTCACAGAGATCTGCCTGGCTCTGCCTCCCGAGTGCTGGGATTAAAGGCGTGCGCCACCAACGCTCGGCACACAGAGGTCTTTTATATATTTTTCATTGTTCTCTCCTTTTTTTCTTTTTCTAAATTTTTTTATTAAATTTTTAAAATTTATTTTACATACCAACCACAGTTTGTTTTCTCCTTAGTAATATATGAGGTAAATTGTTAAATTGCAAGTTAAAAAGTAATATAGACCCTAGTATCTACTTTGGGAAAATAGAAACAAAAATAACAAGTACCTTATTACTGAGGGAAAAGAATCGAATAAGAGCTTTTATTATTGGAAAAGAAGCCCACAGTTTTTGGCTAGTAGAAGAGTACTTCTAACTCTGTGGAGTATAACTAACTGAAAGTGCTCTGGCTACTTACCCACTGTCAGGAATGTAATGAATTGCTGAGTGTGGGCATTGTTTCATCCTAAAGCCAGTCAGACCCGGCTTGCATTTCTACACTTTATTGTTGTTAATTGCTTCTTTTATAGCCTGTCCCTCAACCAGATATTTTGCATAATAATGAAGAAACACATGAACAAGTGCTGAAAACCAAATTGGAAGAAAAAAGCAAACGGCTTGAGCAAGGCCCCATGATAGAGCAGCTCAGCAAGGTGTTCTTCACCACGAAGCATCGCTGGTACCCACGCGGACAGTAAGTTCATCCTTTCTCCACTCCCCCACAGATGCCGAAGATTGGCCTTTGCATTGATGGCCTCTGCAGTGGTGCTGTGGTGGAACAATTGACCCCAAGGATGCTATGGTGCATTCTGAAGTTAAAACAAAATAACACTTTATTTCCCCTTTATTTTAATGTAAGAGTAGTCCTTATAGTTTAAACTCTGCTTCCTGGTAATAATTCATCTTATTCTTGGCCCTTTATCCATTTCCTTACTTTAAAGATTTATTTATTTTTTTATATTATGTGCATGAGTGATTTGTCTGTGTAAGTGCATTCCATGTGTGTCTGGTACTCTTGGAGGCTAGAGGAGTACCCAGATTCCCTGAAATGGGAGCCACCATGTAGGTGCTGGGAACCAAACCTGCATCCTCTGAAAGAGCAGCAAGTGCTCTTAACCTCTGAGCCATCTCTCCAGCCCCCTTTGTCCATTTCTAACAAATTTTTGAATTATTACACACAAGAAAGTTGTGCAGGGCCTGACTGGTCAGTAAATATTGTCCTAATTCCTTTAAAAACTAGTTGCCGTTCTGTTCACAGTACTCACACTGTGCCTGTGGCTGACTGTGCCTCTAGTTTTCCTTTTTGTGGTTGTTTTGAGTTAATCTTTCTGTCTCTGTGTGTATATGTTTGTAGTGTGTGTGTATATATGCATTTTCATGCTAGTGTGTGTGCGTATGGAGGCCAGAGGCCAATGTCCAGTGCCTTCCTTAATCACTCTTCCCCTTACTTACTATTTTTTCTCCCCCTCACCTCCTGTTACTTATTTATTTTTACTTTTATGTGCATGGATGTTTTGTCTACTTTCATATTTATGCACCACACATGTGCTGTGCCCTGTGAGGTGAGAAGGTGTAGGCAGAAGTTTCTGTCCTGCCAGCCATTCCCAAATAAGCACACAGAGATTTTATGTTAATTGTAAATGCTCAGCTGATAGCTCAGGCTTGTTACTAGCTAACTCTTACAAATAGATTAACCCATATTTCTTATCTATGCTTTGCCACGTGGTTCATGGCTTGTTACCCCATTTTCTACACGTCCTGCTTCCTCTGAGTATGCTGGTGTCTCCTGACTCCACCCTTCTTCCTCCCAGCATTCTCAGTTTGGCTCTCCTACCTAACTTTATCCTGTTCAGCTATTGGCCAGTCAGCTTGTTTATTAAACCAATTGTAGTGACATATATTCAGTGTAAAGGAATATTCCACATTTCCCCCTTTTTGTCTAATTAAAAAAGGTTTTAACTTTAACATAGTAAAATTATAGACAACAAAAACAGTTATCAAGTAAGAATTACAGTTACAATATCCAGTCCATTTGTGTTTGGCAAAATTAGAGAAAATACTTTATTATTTATCTTATATTTGTGAATCTAAATTTTTGTACCTAATTTACCTTTTATTATAACTAAGGAAAACTTTACTTATGACTACCTAGTCTTCAACTCCATCAAAGATCCCATAAAGATATAATATTACCCAAGTAAGCAGGAAGTGCATAGCAAGTGAACTTCCAAAAATTGGGAGAAATGATAGAAAGAGCTGGCTGTCTGGACAGTCATCTAAGTTTCCTCTGTAACACTGGGACATCCATCCTTGGCCTAGAGGCCTAGAATATCTGACAGACTTTTTTGAGCAGCAGAGAATTTTGAAGGACTGTCCTACTTTGTCTTGACAAAGTTTGGCAGTCCCTTTGTGTGTGTGTGTCTTGGTCCAGTTTGAACAGTAACTGTCAGCCATTGAGGCAAGGGCAGTTTCTTTGCCCAAATGGCTAGCTTTTGCCATAAGGAAGGCAAACTCCATATGGAGTTTCCTCTATGTCCATGATCTTTTCTGAAGTAGATTGGTACTGTCAGGAGCAGATGTGTCTCGTTGTCATGATTAAAACATTTTAAATGCCATATTCTGTAGGTCTTTGAAGTGTTTGAAGACCAGCTATCTAAATATATCTGTATATGACCTTGAAAACATACCTAATATGACTATAAGTTTGACTATTATAGATGACTATTAATTTGTATTTAATTATATATTACATTTTTAAATGAGTTGCATAAGCACACTACAAGAGTAGAAATATACATACAGTATGACAAAATTAACTTTAAATTTGTATCAATATACCCAAATCCATACCATTGTGAAATTTAAGACTAGTAGTTGGTTTTTTTGTTGTTGTTTAAAAGTAGATTCAGGAATCTACCTTTTATCTTATCATTTCTGTACCCTGTCCCCCCTTTTTCCTTTAGAAAGAGATCTTTGAATTTAACTCTTTGTTTAGCTTTTTTTTTTTAAATACTATTACCAATAACAACTTGTAACCAACCCCCCTTAAATAATATCCTCAGTCCATCTTTTGGGAATGTGGACGTCGTTCTATAGACTACTCCCTGTTGTTTGGTTATACAGAGAACAAGTAGGACATTTCCTTATGATTTCCTTGGCTTTTTGCCAAGTGATCAAAAATTGTTTTTTCAAACTCTTGCTATTAACATGGTGTTTCTTATGAAATTCTGAGGCTTCTAGCACATTTCCTACCAAGCTGATCAATTTCATCATTACCTTGTGCTAGAGGGCCTGGGTAGATCCATATGGGTTTTGATATGTGTTATATATAAGGGATAGTTTCTAATTATTTCTTGCAATGGAATAAATAACAAAGTCAACTCTGATTCATCTGAAATAATTTCAGCAGTTTCAATATGTAAAACAACTCTGCATATTGAGAGTCAGTAACTATATTAAGAAGTTCTTGAAAATCTAATAATACCATGAGAATAGCATATAATTCTGTCTTTTGAACAGAATCATACGGGCTTTGAGCCACTTTACTTAAATTTCTTGACTTATAACTTGTCTCTCCTGATCTGTTTGCATCCATATAGAATTTATGGGCTGCAGATATTGGTGTTCCCCATGCAATGTGAGGAAGGATCCAGTTAGTTCTCTTTATACACTGAATTCTTTTGCTTTTGGGATATTTGTTGCTAATCTCTCCCAAAAAATTACTGCAAGCTCTTTGCCAATGGTCATTTTCTGTCCATAATGAGAAAATTTCTTTCTTTTTTTTTTTTTTTTTTTTTTGGTTTTTCAAGACAGGGTTTCTCTGTGTAGTTTTGGTGCCTGTCCTGGAACTTACTCACTCTGTAGACTAGGCTGGCCTCGAACTCACAGAGATCCGCCTGGCTCTGCCTCCCAAGTGCTGGGATTAATGGCCTGCGCCACTGCCATCCGGCAATTTCAGCATTAGTAAAAGGTACCATAATTTCTGCTGGGTCTATTCCTGCTAATTGACGAAGTCTTAATTTTCCTTTTAGAATCAACTGAGAAACCTTTTTTACATAGGTCTTTAATTTTTTCCTCTGTGTGGTAAAATATATCCAGTCTAAGATATTGTCTTCTCTCTGCATAAGAATTTCTGTAGGAGAATGCGTAGAAGGTAGTACGACCGGGATACAATCAAGCTCTGGATCTAACTGATCCACATGTGCATCCTGTAATTTCTTTTCTACCAAAGTCTATTTTCTTTCAGCCTCAGCTGATAATTTTCTTGGACTATTTAAGTCCTTATCACCTTGTAAGGTTTGAAATAAATTACTTACTTCTTGACTTGTCAATCCAGTTGTGTCCGTATCCAGTTAATATCTCCTGTCTACAGAGGAGGACATTCGATCCCCTCCAACTAGAGTTAGAGATGGTCATGGGCCACCATAAGGATGCTGGGAGTCGAACCCAGGTCCTCTAGAACAGCCAGTGCTCTTTTTTTTTTTTTTTTTTTTAATTTTCCAGAGCTGAGGGCCGAACCCAGGGCCTTGTGCTTGCTAGGCAAGCGCTCTACCACTGAGCTAAATCCCCAACCCCAGCCAGTGCTCTTAACCCCTGAGTCATCACTCCAGCTCCCACCATTCTTTTTGAGACAGACCTCACTGGTTACCTAGACTGGCTGACTAGTATGCCCTCGGGATGCTCCTGGCTCTGTCTCCTCAGTTCTAGGATGACAAGTGTCCACTGCCATACTTGACTGGCTGTTTACATAGATGATGGAGATTTGAACCCAGGTCCTTGTGCTTACATGGAAGGCACCTTAATGATTGAGCCAGGTCCCAGGCCCATATCTTTCTGTCCACCTATTTCCCCTTTTTCTTTCTTTCTTTCTTTTTTTTTTTTTCTTTGTGAGACAGGGATTTTCTATGTAGCCTTGGCTGTCCTGGAACTCACTCTGTAGACCAGGCTGGCCTCGAACTCAGAGATCCGCCTGGCTCTGCCTCCTGAGTGCTGGGATTAAAGGCGTGCGCCACCACTGCCCGCCCGGCCCTCTGTTTCTTGATTATATCATCGTGGGAGAAGGCTAGCCTCCGGCTCCCACTATCACAGGCAGCAGCCAACATGCCTTTTCTATGCTTTCCTTGCAGAAAAAAAAATCTTTTTAATTAGACTTTCTCCAAAGTTTTTGGTTCTCTGTAATAAAGCAGTCTATCTCCCTCCCACTCCCTGTCTAAACAAGCCCCTCACTTAACTGTCTGTCTGTAAGAGCTAGTGTGTGTGTGTGTGTGTGTGTGTGTGTGTGTGTGTGTGTGTGTGCGTGCCAGCTTTGTTCTCAGACAGGATATTACTGTATAGGCCAGTCTGTCCTGGAACTCCTTTGTAGTCCAGGTAGCTCTTGAACTTGTCACAATCCTCCTGCTTCAGCTTCTGAGTCCTGGGATTACAGGCTAAAGGTGATATGTCTGTCTCTTTTCCAAGAAAAAAATTAGAAGTTTTGGTCAACACAGTCTACATTTGTTTTAATGTAATTTTTATTGTGTTTGAATAAGCAGTTTGTGGTAGGATAATCCATTTTAATACTCTTACATTTATTCTTTGATAATTTCATACATGTATGTGCTGATCATACCTCCCCCAGCTCCTTCCCAACTTACAGTTTTTCAATTATTCCTTTTTAAGTTCTAATCTCCTCTTTGGTTTTTATTTCTTAGTACTCACATGTTTATGCATGTTGTTAGATTTCCACCTGTCTTTCCAACTGTTAAGTTAGAGCTCATGAAAGCAAATTAACAAGCTGTCCCCCAGCTTTGTGTCTTTAATCATCCTGCATTCCCAGAGGTGTTGCCACGATTCATGGCCATAGTGCATCTCCTGTTTATCTCTTATTTTCTTTTTACTTAAAAGTCTTTATGTTATTATTAGTGCTGTGTGGTGATATTTCGTTTGTGATCTAACAAAGAACACTTGTCTGAAGATCAGAGGGCAAAGCTAGCCACTAGTTAGCCATAGAGGTCAGGTGATGGTGGCTCACTCCTTTAATCCCAGCACTAGGGAGGCAGAGGTAGATGGATCTCTGTGAGTTCAAGGCTAGCCTGGGCTACACAAGATTGATCCAGTCTAAAAGAGAAACAGCCAGGCAGTGGTGGCATGCACCTTAATCCCAGCACTAAGGAGGTGGAGACAGGAAGTGATATGGCTGGGCAGAGAGAGGAATATAAGGCAGGAGGAGACAGGGCTCTTTCAGGCGAGGATTCCTAGAGATAAGAAGTCTCTCTAGTGGCTGGCTGCTCTGATTCTCTGATCTTTCAGCTTTCACCCTGATAACTGGCTCCGGGTTTTTATTATTAAGATCAATTAGGATTCGTGCTACAGTGTTGTGTGTGGACAGGTGTGTGGATGCGTGCATGTCACACTACTAATGTGTCTGTCATGGTTCTAGGGATTGAAACTCATGTTGTCAGGTTTCCACAGCAAGTGCGTTTACTGCCTGTACCACCTCACCAGCCCTGTTGTTGATTTAGTATCTACTTGTTCATTTATGGGGAGGTGTGCAGGTGTTCGGAGAGGTCACGACAACACCAGGTCTCAACTGTCATCATCGGAAGCTGTCCACCTTTGCTGTGGGGCAGTCTCTCAGGAGCCTGGAACTCACCACCTAGACCAGGCTGGTCAGGAAGCCCCAGGATCTTACCTGTCTCCACCTCCCGGTGCTGGGATTGCAAGCGTGTTCCATCATGGTTGTTCTGTTCACATGGGTTCTGGGGATTGAACTCGGGTCCTTAGGCTTGTGAGGCAGACGCTCTTCTGACGAGCTGTCTTCCCAGCCTTTTAGTTTTGCACATCATCCAGAGACCTGAGCTCCAGCCTGTTTTGAGCTCCCCTTCTGGCTTTCATTACGTGCTTCCTTCCTGCACATTCCAGATTGTTTTAATCTTCGTAAACATTGTTCATAACCAAGTCACAGAAGTTGTGAAAATCCCCTGGCTGTCTTCACTGGAAGGGGACAGACTGAAGGCAAGGAGACCGTTCAGAGCCTTAAAACCAAGCATGTTATCTAGGATCTTACCTATGTTTAATCTTATTTACTTCTTTAATCTTATTGCTAGTAATTAGCTTTTGACTGCTAATTAATGTAATCTCCTAGTATATCTTTTCCCCTCAGGATTGTGAAGCACTTTGAATTGTAAGCAGACTTTAATTAGGTGGAATTGATTGTCTCAATACTTCTCAGTAAAGAAAGAGCGCAGCAGAAAACCCCAGATCCTAGTTTGTATGAATAAAGAAAAAAATCTCGCCTAGAGTCATTGTCCTGTCAGAGCATTCAGTACATACTTGCGTAGTGTCTGTAGGTTTATCCACACACACATAGACATAGACACAAAATGTATTTATTATCAGCATTTGTGCATGGTGTGTGTGTATGTGTGTGTGTGTGTGTGTGTGTGTGTGTGTGTGTAGGTTCCAAGGATGGAATCAGATTGCCAGCTTGTGCAGCAGGCTCCTTATTCACTGATCTTTCTTGTAGAGTGCAACATGTGTATTGTTGATTAATGTATACCATTTGAAAGTATTCGTTTCTGGACGTCAGTGAACCATTTTTCCTTAAGATCCAAGCAATATATAGGACGATTTGTCAATATTTCACAGTTTTTAAGGTCTAGCAATGAAAAGAACAGAACTCACTATGATTTAAAAATGAGATATATAATGTCCTTTACAATGTTTTTAGAGGTATACTGTGTTGCCTTTAAAGTGTGTAAGGTATAAAGTGGACAGCTCTGTATTCCATTCATACCCTAGTCCCTGCAGGTGAATGTCATTAATGCCCACCAGTATGGTAGTGCTGTGCTCTGTCTACTCAACTTTGTGCTGTCTGAATCCCTAGCACAAATCTCTCCTGAGAGCACATCTTGGTGTCAGAAGCACCTGGGCCAGCTCTACCCACCGTTGTCTCCCCCCAGCCAGTGGGTCAAGCTGACATGTCCGTTGACATGTCCCTGGCCCTGACTCCCTTGTGCTGTAGAGGTATATATCTACTTGACCATAAGTGAGTCTTGAAATGTAGGAAGTCCTCTAACTTTTTTTGTTCTCTTCAGAGTTCTCTCAGCAATCCTGTGTCTTTTGTATTTGTGTCTAAATTTTTGAAGTCAGCTTGTCTCTAAAAAGCTTTTTCCTTAAAAAGCCCTGCCGGGCGGTGGTGCACACCTTTAATCCCAGTACTTGGGAGGCAGAGCCAGGTGGATCTCTGTGAGTTCGAGGCCAGCCTGGTCTACAGAGCGAGATCCAGGACAGGCACCAAAACTACACAGAGAAACCTTGTCTTGAAAAACCAAAAAAAAAAGCCTTCTGCAATTTTTACATATGATAACATTTGGTCTATAGGTCAGTTTCAGGTTAGTTGATGCCTTACAAAACTGGATATTTACATCTATGAAAATGATACATTTTCCATTTACTTAGATCTCTAGAATTTTTTTTCTTTCAAGTGAGTTTTGTTGTTGTTGTTTTGTGTGTGTGTGTGTGTGTGTGTGTGTGTGTGTGTGTGTGTAGTCCTAGCTGTCCTGGAAGTTGCTCTGTAGACCAGGCTGGCCTCAAACTCAGAGATCTGCCTGCTTCTGCCTCCTGAGTGCTGGGGTTAAAGGTGTGTGCCACCACCCCTGGCTAGAAATTTTTTGTAATGTTTTTTTTTTTTTTTTTGGTTTTTCGAGACAGGGTTTCTTCGCGTAGCTTTGCGCCTTTCCTGGGACTCACTTGGTCACTTGGTAGCCCAGGCTGGCCTCGAACTCACAGAGATCTGCCTGGCTCTGCCTCCCGAGTGCTGGGATTAAAGGCGTGCGCCACCACTGCCCGGCGTAATGGTTTTTTAAGGAGCATTTTTTAAGGTTTTTTGGGTTTTTTTTTTTTTTTTTAAATAATTTTGTTGTTTTTTGAGGTTGTAATAAAATTTCATCATTTTCACCTTCCCTTTCTTCCCTCCAAACCCTCTCTTATATAGTACTTGTTTTATTTCAAATTCATGACTTTTTTTCAGTATTGTTACAAATGTATTTATTTAAATATAAAAATAAAACCTTGGTTCATATGTTACTTATATGTATGTGTTTTCAAGACTGAGGCTTTGGGTTTTTGTTTGTTTGGTTGGTTGGTTTTTAGATATGTCTTGTATGTTCCCCAAACTAGCCTCACACTTATCTTCCGACCTCAGCTTCCTGAGTACTTGGGACTCCCAGTGGGTACCACTACACTCAGCTCTGAACTCCTGTGTAGGTTGCAATGTATACATTTATCTTCAATAAGTCCTTTCATTGTGACTGTAAACAGTATTGGATTTTTTGTTGTTTTTAGAAATACAAGCATCTGCTGGATGTAGTGGTGCATGTTATGTAGACCAGGCTGGCCTCACACATGTAGAGAGCCACCTGCCTCTGCCTCTCAAGTGCTGGGATTAAAGTGGGCCCTCACTCCTGGCTCTGAAAGTTGTTTGAGCACTGGCCAGATTCCACAAGTGGAAAATTCTGTACTGAACTCTGTTGTTGTTGTTTTTCATGAACTCAGTATTAAGGGTCACAGTCAGATTGCAGTCACAGTAAGAATATTACATAAAATTACCTTCAAACTGTGTGTATAATGCACATATGAAATACAAATGAATTTTGTGTTTAGACATAACAAACACAAAACAGATAAGATAGTTTGTGCTGTATATGCAAACATTTGAAAATCCTAAGTACTTCTGGTCGCAGACACTTTGGAGCAGATCAGGAGCACACAGAGTTGATTGGCCTCACCATACCACTTCTCCACAGTTCGCTGGGGGAGAGTGGAGGCCGCAGGCCTGAGTCTGCTGTGTCTGCACCTGGAGCAGTTCCCACCATTTTCAGCGTATTTGTGATCCCCAAAGTGAGCAAAGGAACTCTGGACATTCGGATGTTCGCAGCTTGCATTCTTGGTCACAGCCTGCATTTTTCTGTAAACATTATTAGTTGAAGTCGTCTGTACATTAGGACATGATTTTACGGTTTAAGAGGCCTCTGTTCTGAGGAGAATAATTACATTCTAAATAAACTTCTAAATAATTTTTTTTTTTTTTTTTGGTTTTTCGAGACAGGGTTTGTCTGTGTAGCTTTGCGCCTTTCCTGGGACTCACTTGGTAGCCCAGGCTGGCCTCGAACTCACAGAGATCTGCCAGGCTCTGCCTCCCGAGTGCTGGGATTAAAGGCGTGCGCCACCACCGCCCGGCTTAAATAAATTTTTATAGACATGTTTATGATATATAGTTTCTTTAAAGGTAAGCATCCATTTTTAATTCAAGACCAATAATTCAGGTTATGAAATTGTCCTCAAGATCTGAAAGGAGATTTTCCAGAATGTTTAGTTTATAGAAAATAGTTTTTGTAATGGGGTTGTGGCTTATTACTAAGAAATGTCTGAGAAGTGTGTAATAGCATATTTATGAAGCTTTATTGACTTTTTTCAAATAATTCTAATAAAAATAGCAAAATAATCACAGACATTTAAGATGTCTACCAGGAATACTAATTTATTGGAATAATCTTACCTATAATATTTTCTTCTTCTCAAGGTATCACATGCGCCGTAAGAAACCGGATCCCCCCAAAGACAGGTGATGACTCTCGATTTTCCAAGCATCGAGGAAATTTTGCTTTTGTCTCATTTGGCAGCTGAGAAAATGCAAATGGTGTATTCATTAAGATGTTATGTAAGAAAATAATAAAAACACCCTTTCATAGATATCAATGTGTTTCTCATTATATTGATTCTGACTTTGAGGTTCTTATTTAGAGAAGCCCACTTTGATATTATTTTCCTTTTGAAACATTAAAGTCTGTTTTTCCTGTTTTATTTATTTAGTTATTTGAGAGAGTCTCTCTAGTAGCCCTGGCTGACCTGGACCTCTATGTAGATCAGACTGGCCTGGAACTCACAGAGATCCACCTGCTTCTACCTTATTTTATTTTATTTTTTAATTATTTTAATTATGTGTGAATGTGTGTACACGTGAGTGCAGGTGCCCACAGAGGCTGTGGTCTGGAGCTAGAGTTAAAAGCAGTTGTGAACCACCCAAAATGGTTGCTGGGACTTGAACTCAGGTCCTCTGGCGGTGAAGTACATGCTCTTAAACACTGAGCCATCTAGCTGGGTATACTGGCTCATGCCTTTAATCCCAGCATTCAGGAGGCAGAGCCAGGCGGATCTCTGTGAGTTTCAGGCCAGTCTGGTCTACAGAGTGAGTTCCAGGACAGCCAAGACTACACAGAGAAGCTGCCTTGAAAAACCAAACAACAACAACAACAACAACAACAACAACAAAAATACAAGCTAGTCAGAAATACTTACCTGATGGATCCACACACTGCCCAGGGTAGTTTGCCCTGGGTAGGTGGGAAAAAGCTAACGTCCTGTGCCATTATGGTTAACAGATATGCAGATGGGTATGAGAGGGAGAGGGAGAGGTCCCTGTGCCTTGGAGGGAGGCAGATCTGTAGAGGTGAAGGAGACAGGAACCGGCTGATGTGGGAGGCCTGCTTACCGTCTGGGGCCATGGTGATGTCAGGTATGGGCTGCTGCCAGGGGACATGTCTGGGTCTGTGGTCCTGCTGCAGCTGGGGTCTGTGTGTATGTCCATGGCTCCGGTTAACCATCGAAGGCCGTGAGGATTCCCGGGGCTTGGGCTGCCACATGTGGCCTCGTTGGTGTCCAAGGTCCATGCCATAGCAGGGGCCATCTGGATCTGAGTGGCCTGGGCTGCCACCCGGAGCAGTGGAGAGATCATGTAGCCCGGTCTGTGCGGATATCCATGGCTCTCAGTGAAGACCATGTGGATACCTGAGGTCTGGGCCATGATTTGGGGCCATGTTGTCCGAAGATCATGTTGTCATTGGGGCCATGCAGATCAGGGTGGCCTGTGCTGCCACCCAGGGCCATGTTGACTTCCGGGCCGAGCTTTGGTCAGGGACCATGTCTGGGTCAGTGGCCCTACCCCCGACAGGATGAGTGTTGAGGGATGTGGATCCTGCTGCCATTGGGGCTGTGAGATTGCTCGGGTCCTCTACTGCCACCTGGGAACTGGTTGGAGGATGGGGACCACGCTGCTGCTGGGCCCATGCCCATCTGAGAGGCCTAGGCTGCCACCTGGGGTCCTTGTGACATCCAGGCCCAAGCTGCAGCTGATGGCCATGTCTGGGTCAGAGGTCCTGCCGCAGCTGGGGTCTGTGTTGGTGTCTGTTGCCCGTGTTAACCACAGGGGCCATGGGAACCATGTGTTGATGAACCATGAGTTCAAGCACAAGGGCCTCACTGAGCTGGCCCCGCCCTTCACTGGCCCCGCCCCTCGCTGGCCCCAGGATAACAGACTCTGAGGATGCTGGCATGGGAAAGCTGTTCCACCTTTATTTATTTATTTATTTTATTTATTGTTCCACCTTTATTTATTTATTTATTTATTTATTTATTTAAAAAGATTTATTTATTTATTGCTCCTGATTTTATTGTATACAGTTTGTGTTTTTCTCTATTTAGCATGATGTTGGCTGTGGGCTTGCTCCATACTGCCTTCTTTATGTTGATGTATGTCCCCTGTATCCCTAGATTTTCCAGAACTTTTATCATAAATAGATGTTGGATTTTGTCAAATGCCTTTTCTGCATCTGATGAGATGATTGTGTGGTTTCTGACCTTGTGTTCTGTTTATACGGTGGATTACATTTATTGAGTTATGTATATTGAACCATTTTTGTATCTCTTGGATGAAGGCAACTGGATCATGGTGGATAATCTTTTTCATGTGTTCTTCAATTTGGTTTGAAAGTATTTTTGTACCTGTATTCATCAGAGATATTTGTCTATAATTTTCATTTTTTGGAGGATCTTTGTCTGGTTTTAGTATCAGGGTAATGGTGGCTTCATAAAAAGAATTTGGAAAAAAAAAAGATGTATTTATTTGTTATGTATACAGTGAGTGTTCGGCCTGCAGGCTAGAAGAGGGCACCAGATCTCATTGTAGATGGTTGAAAGCCACCCACCATGTGGTTGTTGGGAATTGAACTCAGGACATCTGGAAGAACAGCCAGTGCTCTTAACCTCTGAGCCTTCTCTTCAGCCCCACTGTTCCACCTTTAATAGGAGAGCTGGACCCCCCATACCTGGGACAGCTGGCCCACCCCTAATAGGGGAGTTGGACCCCCAAACTTGGAAAAGCTGGCCCCACCCCTAATAGGGGAGTTGGACCCCCAAACTTGGGAAAGCTGGCCCCACTCTAATAGGGGAGTTGGACCCCCATACCTGGGAAAGCTGGCCCCACCCCTAATAGGGGAGTTGGACCCCCATACCTGGGACAGCTGGCCCCACCCCTCACCATGGGCGTGGGGGAGCTGTCAGTGCCCCTCACTTGAGGGGAGTGCTCTCCCACTGGCCCAGACTGACCAACTCAGCAGCCTCCCAGGTACACACACATCCAGGGCACTGAGCTGGCACACCCCGACATCTACCCCGTCTGTGACCCACTGGAGTGTGTGAAGGGACTGGTTCTGCCGAACCATGGCCACATGGTCTACATGGGCAACAGCAGATGTCCCAGGAGTTTCCTTGGGGGTCCGGGGTTGATGGTCTGCCAGAGGCCAGAGGCCTTAAACCCAACCAAAAACACATTACACAATGAACATTTGCGAGGAAAGCTGTTCAGACAAAACGGTCTACTGCATGACACACGGCAGCTCCCAATGCCACCAAGACCAATGCCGAGGCCATGGAGAGGCAGAGGCAGAGGAGCCAAGTCTTTGCTTTCTTTCGCTTTTTTTCCCCCCTCTTATTTTGTTTTGTTTGTTTGCTTTTTTTTTCTTGTTGAATGGTTTGTATTTAATTGAAATTGGTATTCTTATTTGTATTTTTATTATTTATTTAAATTATTTTTCTTCTTTTTAAAAATGGTTATCTTGTATTTTCATTATTGTTAGTTTTCCTGGTGGGGGAGCACTATGAGGGTGAGGGGTGAATGTGGAGGAACTGGGAGGTGGGTGGGATTGGGATGCATGATGTGAAATTCCCATAGACTCAATACAAATAAATAAATATAACCACAAAGCACACACACACACACACACACACACACACACACACAGACTTACCAACTGTGTTGCTAACTTTCAAACAAAAAAATGTGTTCTGCAGGCTGAAGTACCACAACCCTCTTCACCAGTTAGGGAACTGACAGGCTTTCCACAGAGCTGCATTTAAAGGAGCATCCCATGTGTCTAAATGCCCACTGAGACCCATCAGATTAGTTTTGTTCAAATTTATACTGAACAAAACTATATTGAAAACATTTACGCTGGTTGGTGGTGACGCACAACTTTAGTCCCAGCGATCAGGAGGCAGAGGCAGGTGGGTCTCTGTGAGTTCGAGGCCAGCAGTCTGCAGAGTGAATTCCAGGACAGTCAAAGCTGCACAGAGAAACCCTGTCTCAAACCCCTCCCCCAAATTATGTTGATTCCATATTGAAAAAATTTCAAAGATCAATATATGTTATAAATATGGAAAAACGACTTGTAGGTCGAATTAAGTGATTAAAAAAATCATTAAAAAAAAAACCATGCTACCATCAGTCCAGGGGTGATTTCTTCTAAACAGTGCAGAATTCTAGAAGGCCAGAGTCACACTGTCACATGTCAGTGTTTTGGAAAATTAGACTTCAATGCACTGAAAATATAGATTAATATAGTTACCAGGATTTTTATTTTCACGTGTTTCTGATTTTGACTTCTCTCCACCTCTCCCATAGCAGGGGCAGAGCCATTAGCTCCTCACTGCCCTTCCTATGACACACCACTGATGGGTCTCAGTGGGCATTTAGACACATGGGATGCTCCTTTAAATGCAGCTCTGTGGAAAGCCTGTCAGTTCCCTAACTGGTGAAGAGGGTTGTGGTACTTCAGCCTGCAGAACACATTCTTGGCAAAACCACCAGAGGGCACTGTGGCATTACGTTCAGCCTGAGCGCGTCCCCTGGGGTTGGCAGAGAATTTGAATATTCCTACTTGAGAAGGAGTGGTTCAATAAATACCACTGCTAGAAGACATTCTACCAGTGTATCATTGTAGCTGAATGTTTTGCTGTGTCCCACCCGGTCCACAGCCGCTCAGATCCAAGTAAACACACAGAGGCTTATATTAATTAAAACTGCTTAGCCATTAGCTCAGGCCTACCACTGGCTAGCTCTTACACTTAAACTCAGCCCATTTCTGTTAATCTGTATGTCATCATGTGTTCCATGGCTTTACCTGTGTGCCATTACATGCTGCTCCCTGGATGGTGGGCTAGTGTCTCCTGACTCAGCCTTTCTCTTCCCAGAATTCTCCTCTCTGCTTATCCCGCCTATATTTCCTGCCTGGCTACTGGCCAATCAACATTTTATTAAACCAGTGTACAAAAGCATTATTCCACAGCATATCATGAAATATTATATAACTGCTGGATGTGAGAAAACCTGCTTTTTAGTTGGACAACAGCAAAGGTCTGTAATATCCTTGGTATTATCCACAGGGCTACTTATTTTTTTTCTAATGACATCATTTTCCAACTGTGGATGTAATTCACTATCATTTGTAAAAACTGAGCCTGTAAAAAATATTGATCCACTCAAAGATAGCGTTAACTTTTTTTGCCCTTTCTTTTTAAAATAGATTTTATATTTTTATTTTATGTTTTATTTTATGGGTGATTTGTTTGCATGTGTGTCTGTGTACCACGTGGGTGTCTGGTGCCCTTGCATCCCCTGCGATTGGTGTTACAGACAGCTGTGAACTGACATTTGGGTGCTGGGAATCGAACTCAAGTCCTTTGGGAGAGCAGCCAGTGCTCTTGACCACAGAACCCTTGTACTTGGTTTTTTAAGTGTCTGTGTGTGTGTGTGTGTGTGTGTGTGTGTGTGTGTATATGTGTGTGTGTTATTTTGCTGGGGATTGACCTCAGGTTCTTACACATGCTAGGCAAGCACTGTACCACTGAGTCACCGCCTCATCTAACACAAGGACGTCCTAGAGGGCTTTGTGACTTTCGTCCTTGAGGTCTCCCAAACCCCCAGCACATCCTAAGAAGCTGAGGACTCAGTGGAGAGTGATTCAGTCACAGTGAGACAATGTAAGAGGATGCGTCAATTAAGACTTGATTTCCAGGGACAGAATCTGTCAGCCATGGAGGCCAGCGATGGGAATTTGTTGGAAGTGGATCTTGGGACTGTGGGGAAGTGCAGCTGGACCATGGGGACAAGACAGCTGGGGACTTGGTCCCCTCCAGTAGTTTTTTTTTTCTTCCATCTTTTGTTGTTGTAAACATTTATTTGGTGTGTGGAGGATGGATGTTCCATTCTCTCCTACCATGTGGGGTCTGGGTATTGAACTCAGGCTTGATGGCATTCTCCTTTACCTCCTGCGTCATTTACCAGTCCCCACTCCTGGGGTGTGTGTGTGTGTGTGTGTGGTGTGTATGTATGTGTGTGTGTGTGTGTATGTGTGTGTGATGTGTGTATGTGTGTATGTGTGTATGTATGTGTGTGTGTGTGATGTGTGATGTGTGTATGTGTGTATGTGTGGTGTGTAGCTTCACGTGTGCCCTGGTGTGGTGTGAAGGTCAGAGGACAAACTTGGGGAGTCAGGTCAGCAGGCCTGCGTGGCAAGCACTTGTGCCCACCGAGCCTTTTCACAGCCACAGTGTTGGGCATCTTCTTTTTGCTGTTTTTGTTTTTGAGACAAGGTCTCCCATTGCAGCTCTAGAGGGCCTGGAGCTTGCTCTGTGTAGACCAGGCTGGCCTTGAACTCCAGGGATCCACCTGCTTCTGTTTCCCCGAGTGCTGAGATTGAAGGCGTGCACCACCATGCCGGGCACTTGGGCATCTTCTTGTGTGCTCACTTGATGAATGTCTGTTTTTACACTAAACGCTACTTTCATGTTTGGAATGGATGACCTGGTCCGGTGATGTGTGTTACTGGGCTCCTTATCTGACACTGCCTGGTGTCTTCATCATCCGAATGTAGTTTTGTAAAAGCAGCTGCCCGGGCACAGAGGACGTTGATGTAAGGAGCCCGGGTGGGATTCGGGATGGAAATGCACCTACAAAATTCCTGAGACAAGAGGGTTTTGAGACTGTGTATCTGTTTGTTTCCTTGGGCATAGAATCTGCAGTCTTTAAGCTGCTTCCTAAAAGTCTTTTGTATGTTTCCCTGACTTTACCTGCCTGCAGCTAATCGCCTAGTAACATTGGAACGGAGATAATATTCATATGCAAGACATAAACACGGCTTCCATATGTTCTGGGAGACATCTTTAATTCCAAGTGTAGTTTTAGGTTTATTTTTATTTGTGTGTGTGGACACAGTTCCCATGGAAGCCAGAGTGAGTGTCAGACCCCCTGGAGCCTGAGTGACAGAAGGCATGAGTCATGGGGGTGCTGGGAATTGAACCCGGGTCCCCTGGAAGAGCAGCAAGTGCTCCTAACCCCTGAGCCATCTCTCCAGCCCTAATTACAAGTGTTTTTAGAAAAGAAAATAAGACTGGGTGGTGGTGGCACACACCTTTAATTCTAGCACTTAGGAGGCAGAGGCAGGTGGATCTCTGAGTTTGAGGCCAGCCTGGGCTACAGAGTAAGTTCCAGGACAGCTAAGGCTACACAGAGAAAGCCTGTCTCGAAAAACAAAAAAATGGAAAAAAAGAAGAAAAGCAATAAGATGCCATGCCATTTCTCCTTCATTTTGGATAGCTTCTGGACCCTTTGGGTAGCTCTGGACCTTAGGAATATTTTCTAATTTTAGTTGTACACGTTTGAGTTCCAGAAGATGAAGTCAAATTGATTATCATACGCTCATGAACACTATGAGTTAGCAAACTGTTTTATTTATTAAAGGCATACATAATCCCATTGCTTAAAAAAAAAGATTTCTTGGGTTTTTTTTTTTAAATAGAAATTTGAAATAACTTCTAATATAATTACCAAAACGATCTGCAAATAAACAAAACCAGGGTTGCATCTGGTTTTATGCAGTGCTGAGAGGCTGAGCCCAGGGTTTGGTTAAGGAGGGTGGATCATGGAAAATTCTTTTTAAATCCACATTCGTTGGTGTAACTGTACATTATAAAATGTACGTTTTAAAGGCACAGATGTGACCAGTGTATCTATCTGTATAATCACCACCTTATCCGGAGAAACATTTTGTCATCTCCCAAAGTTACAGCTGCCAATCACCCCTGACCTCCAGCCCTAAATAACCACCGATCTGCTTCCTGTCACTATCAATTCGATTTTTTTTTATAGATTTATTTATTTATTATGTATACAGCATGTATGAGTGCAGGCCAGAAGAGGGCACCAGATCTCATTCCAGATGGTTGTGAGCCACCATGTGGGTGCTGGGAATTGAACTCAGGACCTCTGGAAGAACCAGTCAGTGCTCTTAACCCCTGAGCCATCTCTCCAGCCCTCAGTTAGAATTTTATACAACTAGAATTTCAGGGTATGACCCAGTGCCTGTTTTTTTTTCTTCCAGGTAGTATATATGATATTTGTGACTCATCCACGTTATTTCATGTACTAGTTTACTTTGTAAGATAATTATTACTGCTCTCTTAATTATCTTCCTATTGCTGTGATGAGACCCCCGTGACCAAGGCAGCTTATAAAAGATCGCATTGAGGGGGGCGGGGCTTGCTTGCAGTTTCAGAGGGTGAGTCCCTTATCATGGTAGGAAGCTTGGCCGCAGACAGGTCGGTGCGGTGCTGGAGCAGTACCTGAGACCTTTCCTATCCACAAGGTGGAGACAGAGAGAGCAGAGACTAGGCCTGGCGTGGGCTTTTGAAACCTCAAATCCCGCTCCAATTGATACTTCTCCTCCAACAAGGCCGCACCTCCTAATCCTTCTTCCTAAACAGTCCACCAGCTGGGAACCAAACATTCAAATACATGAGCCTGCGAGGCCAGTCTCGTGCAAACTACCGCAGCTGCTCAGCAGCATTACTTACGTGGATCTACCTCAGTCTGTTTATCCATTCCCCGGTCCACGGGCTTCTGAGTTGTCTTTAGGTTTGGATTTTCATGAACAAAACACCCACGAATGTTTGTGTGCAGGTTTTTGTGTAGACATATGTTTTAATTTCTCTTGGGAAGGAAGAGTTGGGGTTCATGTTTAACTTTGAAAGAAACTTGGTTTTCAATTTCTCTGTCTCTCTGTCTCTCTGTCTCTCTCTCTCTCTCTCTCTCTCTCTCTCTCTCTCACACACACACACACACACACACACACACACTCCTTATAATCTGTATATGATCTTCTCCATTTAAGATGAGGTCTCATGTGTTCTAGGCTTGCCCCAAACTTTGACCATCCTCTGTCCATTTGTGAGTGCTGGAATTATAGGTAAGAATTATCACACCCGGTCCTATGTTGTGCTAAAGAACTAAAGGCCTCCTGTGTACTTGGCAAGCACTCTGTTAACTGTGTACCAGATCTCATTATATATACATATATATAATTTATAAATATATAAATTAATATTTTGGGAGGCTGGAGAGATGGCCCAGCAGGGAAGAGTGCTTGCTGTTCTTATAGGGGACTTAAGGTCAGATCCCAGCACTCAGGCAACACACAACCACCTATAATTCCAGCTCTGGGAATATGATACTCTCCTCTGGCCTCCTGTGAGAACCTGTATACATTGAAAAAGAAAATGGGGCCTGGAGAGGTTGCTCTGTGGTTAAGAGCACTGGCTGATCTCCCAGAGGACCTGTGTTCAATTCCCAGCACCCACACGGGCAACTTTACAACTATCTGTAACTCTAGTTTCTGTAACTGACACCCTTACCCAGATGTACATGCAGGTAAAACACTAATGCACATAAAATAAAAATATAAATTAAAATAATCATAATTATTTGTGGGTGTGTGTATATATGTGTATGTGCACATGTGCATACATGAATTTCCCAAAGAGGCCAGAAGAGGGCACTGGATCCCCTAGAACTGGAGTCATAGGTGGTTGTGAGCTGTTAGATGTGGGTGCTGGAAACTGAATGCAGGTTCCCAAAAAGAGTGGCAAGCTCTTAACCACTACTGAGCTATCTCTCCAGCCCCAAATACAACTAACTTTAAGCAACACAAAAGTGAAAAAAAAATTGCATGACAGTCAACATGGTTTGAATTCTTTTCTGTAAGAACACAACTGGATGTGTTCAGCTGCCATGACATGAAAATATTCTATAGTTATCAGAATTCAGGAGCTTGCCCCAGAATGTCAGTCATGTTCTTGGTTCGAGCATACTAAAGGTATAGTGTACCAAGGAGCACGCTGAGTGAGTTAGTAAAGAGGATAAATTTTGGAAAGGCTAACGCAATTAGCTCATCCTCTTTGTTATGTGATAATTTGGGAGATAAACATCGGACTGCATGCTGAAGTGCAGTGCTTACAGTGAAGAAAAGCTCCATTGGGTACATTTGATAGCCCTGCAAGAAGCCAATTTGGCCCAGCTTTTTAAAGATATAAATTGAGCACTTGGAGATATTAACTTGTATGATATTGTTAAAACCTGCATTTTAAGAATTCTTCCATTCCAGATTAGAATGCAATGTGACTTACAATGGTGGATAAAAAATCAGAGGACAGTGTGGTAAACTCACTTTCTTTTAGGGGTATATACCCAGAAGTTGTAGGGCTGGATCATATAGAAGTTCTCTTTGTAACTTCTTACAGAAAGCTGCCACGCTACTCTCCATAGGGTTAGATTCATCCTTACTCTCACTGGCAGACTAAGGGCTACTTTTCTTCCTATCTTGCCAATATTCGTTACTGTTTATCTCCCCCCTTCCCCCTGCCCTCACCCAGAGACAGGGTTTCTCTATGTAGCCCTGGCTGTCCTGGAACTCACTTTGTAGACCAGGCTGGCCTCAACTCACAGAGGTCTGCCTGCCTCTGCCTCCCGAGTGCTGGGATTATAGGTGTGGGATCTTGGTCAGCTCCAATGTAGTTTTGATTTGCATTTCCTTGAGGGCTAAGGATGGCAAACATTTTTTTTCATGTATTTATCGTCCATTTTTTTTTTTCAGTTGGTCAATATCTCCTCTCTTCATTTGCTCACTAGTTGGTTGGATTGTTTCTTGTTTGATTTTTTTGGAGTTCTTTATATACTCTAGATATTAGCTCCTCATCAAATGAGTAAGATTTTATTTTCTCATTTTGTAGGTTAGGACTTCAAGCTGTTTCTTTGATTGTTTCTTTTGTTTGTAGAAACATTTTAATTTGACCTAATCTGTTGATCAGTTCATCCTCTTATTTCCTTGGCTCTTGGAGTCTGAGAAAGTCGGGCCAATGGGGCAGCTCAGTGGGTAAAGGCACTTACTGCTCAAGTATAGCAAATTGACTGTGGTTCCCACGTAGGATAGAAGGAGCCAGCGGACTCCACAGAGACAGTTATGGTCTGCACTGATGTCTGCACACGTTACCCTGTTCCTCTCTAGGGGTATAAACACTTCCAATGGTTAGAAGTCTGTGCCCTTTACAGGAAGCTAACTCCATTAGTAGACAGTCTTGTTATAAAGTGTTTGCTTGGGGTGAAAGCAGTATCCTGTGGTGATATATTGTGTACCCTAAACCTATCTGGGGTCAGAGAACAGAACAGCCACTAGATTAAACATAGAGGCCAGAAAATGGTGGCACACATACCTTTAATCCTATCACTTGGGAGGCAGAGATCCATCCAGACCTCTGTGAGTTCAAGGCCACACTGGAAACAGCTAGGCATGGTGACACACACCTTTAATCCCAGCACTTGAGATCTCATGTCTTGCTTGGGAAAGACACATGCCTTTAATCCCAGGAAGTGATGACAGGAAGCAGAAAGGTATATAAGGTGTGAGGACCAGGAACCAGAGGCTTTTTAAGCTTTTAGGCTTTTAGCGACAGTTCAGCTGAGATCCATTTGCATGAGGACTCAGAAGCTTTCAGTCTGAAGATTTGTGGAAACAGGATCCGATGAGGAGTTGTCGGGGTGAGGTGGCTGTGGCTTGTTCTGCTTCTCTGATCTTTCAGAATTCACCCCAATATTTGGCTCCGGGTTTTTTATTATTAAGATGGTTTAGCGCTTCGTCTTACAGTATCCCTATGGTTTGTAATTCTCAAACTTGATGCTGCCCCTGGAACTACAAACGAAACAGACTCCATTTTACAAATAACAGCTCTTTAGATATTAAAAACCACTGGTCAGATTTCTTTATATTTTTTCATTATTTTTTTTCCTGGTTTGGTTATCCATATGACATGTTCTCCAAACCTCCCCTCTCTTGGCTCCCATTCTTTGGGCCCATACATTCATTCATTCTTTTAATCACATCTTTGAAAACATGTTATCCAGAACTGAGCACCGTTTCTTTGCTCAGGACACTCTACTCGTACTAACGGTGCCAATGACACATTAAAGTTCTGTTGTGTTTTTTTTTTTTCAGTAGTCATGTCATCCAGTGGATTCTCAATGAGTCATAATTTCTTAAGAGGGAATCAGAATATCAAAATAGGCTCTAAATTCAGATGATTCTTTATGCAAATCCACTTTCTGCCCTTCTTGATTCCTTTCGGGGAAGAAAGGAGAAAGTTTATTTGCATTGCTAACCACACTGATTTTTATTTTTGCCATGCAATGTTAGAACACAGCTGTCGATACCACCAAGGAAGAATTTTAGCAAGGGATGACATATTTAGAAACTTCATTCTGGCTAACGGGCAGAGAGAGAAGGACGGGCTGGAACAGGGGCAAGATGGCGGATGTAGTGATCAGGGTGACAGCTGACAGTGGCCCGGGTTAGGGAAACAGCACGAAGGGTTAGGAGGAGCTGGATTTCAGAGATACAGGGTAGAATGAGCAGTACTGACAACTAATCCATGTGGGAATGAACATGAGTGATGGGTTAGTGAGGTGGGGGACGTGGACACACACACACACACACACACACACTCCACACACATACACACACACACACACACACTCCACACACATACACACCCCACACACCACACACACATACAAATACACACACACATACCACACACACACACACCCCACACACATACACACACACAAACACACACACACCCCACACACATACACACCCCCTACACACATATACAAGTACACACACATACCACACACACACATACAAATACACACACACACCACACACACACATACAAATACACACACACACCACACACACCACACACACACATACAAATACACACATACACCACACACACATACAAATACACACAAATAAACACACAACACATACACACTACACACACACCACACACCACACACACCACACATACACACACACACACACACACACACACACACACACACACACAGCTCTTCACATCCAGATGACCCAGCATTCACAGTGAGGGCTGTGTCTTCCCTGTTGGGCCTAAAGATCTTATAGAATCCCAACATCTGAGCACCTTCTCTGGGACCTGAAGTGGACTGAGACAACATAAGTTCATTTCACAATCTACCAAAGAATAGATAAGAATAGAGTCGCTGTGCCAACCACAAGATAATTAATGTCCTCCTCTCAGGGACAATGAGTACCACTACTCCACCACTCACAGCTCTCCTTTGGTTTGCCCTTGTCTTAGTCAGGGTTTCTCTTTGCTGTGAAGAGACACCATGACCACGGCAACTCTTATAAAGGAAAAACATTTAATTGGGTGGCTCACTTACAGGTCAGAGGTTTAGTCCATTATGATCATGGTGGGACATGGTGACGTGCAGGCAGACATGGTCTGGAGTCCTACATCTTGATAGGCGGGTAAGAGGAGGTGGTCTGACTCACTGGGCGTGGCTTGAGCTATAGGAGATTTTAAAGCCTGCCTCCACAGACACACTTCCTCACCTACCTAACAAGGTCGGTCCTACTCCAATGAGGCCATACGTCCTAAAGGAGCCATTCCCTTTGGGAGCCATTTTCTTTCAAACCAACACTGCCCTCCTTGGAGATAAGGTCTGTGATTTTCAGTCATAAAATCCTCCTGTTCCCTGATTGTATCCAATCTGGAGCCAAGCCTGCTTCCTTAAATGTTGTACACGGTCGCCCAACCTGATCCCAAATGATCTAATGGATTTCCGGCAAATATTCTCCTGAGCAGCCTCAAGGTTGCATGCTCTCCTTTGCTGTGTTCAGTGAGAAGCTCACTTGCTGAGCTCCACATGTCTTCCTGGTAGCCTCTGGTTGAAGGACACAGGCACTAAGTATAGTTTCCTGCTAGTTAGGAGGCTGAGGTGAGAAGGTCAGGAGTCTGAGGCTAACCATAGTAAGACCTTGTCTCAAAGGAAGACAAAAAGAGGAAGGAGGAAAGGGGAGACCGGGCTAGAAGAAGGAGAAGGATTATTTCAGTTACTTCCTTGGACAAGCAGATGTTGGTAGTGTCAATAATGGGGAAGAGAATGGATTGTCTTCAGTTTATCTTTGAGATATCAGCAATTAAGAGGCAAATGGGGGGCTATGTAGTTCTGCAGTTCAGGGAGATAACCGTGTTGAATCTGTCTGTGTGACTGTCTATTTAAACTATTTGTGTATCTATGTGGTCATTGAATAAGAATGGTCCCATAGGCTCATATATTTGAAAGTTTGGTCCGCGGTTAGTGGAACTGTTTAGGAAGGATTAGGAGGTGTGGCCTTGTTGGAGATACGTTACTGAGGGTGGGATTTGAGGTTTCAAAAGCCCAGCCTGGCCTAGTCTCTCTCCCTTTCTCCCCGCCCCCGTGTGTGTGTGTGTGTGTGTGTGTGTGTGTGTGTGTGTGTGTGTGCCTGTCTGTCTGTCTCTCTGCCTGAAACCTGGGGATCAGATTTGAGCTCTCAGCTACTGCTCCATCACCATGCCTGCCTGCCACCAACCACGCTCAGTGTCATGGCATTCATGAAACTGTAAGCAAGTCCCCAATGAAAGGTTGGGGACTTTTATAACTTGCTTAGGTCCTGATGTTTCTTCACAGCAATAGAACAGTGACTAAGACACTATGTAACTCACCACCCTAGGGCAAATGTTCAACTCTGAGGATCTGGGTGAAATGATTTTAATTAGCTATGTTAGTTAATTAGTTAGTTAACTAGGTAGTTAAGCTATGTTGGAGGAGGATGGATATTAAACATCTCAGCCTGTCTTGAATTTCTGGGTTAAACAGAGAAACAGTGCAGGGGACAATGTTAGTCAAAGTAAAAAGTATCTGGCTGGTCATTGTCTCAGGTCTGGCTCTGCAAGGTGTTTTGGATGGGGCCTTATTGACTGGAAGATGATAGTGGTGATATCACTGTGGTGTGATCTTTCTGTGAGACTTCGCTGGTCCAGGATTGGAAGCTAGAGACGACTTAGGGAAGCTTTCAATTACCTTGTAAGGGTGTGAGACAGGGCAGTCCAGAGGCTGACAGTGAGATGCCCCAGTCCCTCTTACCTGGATGTCTTCAGTCTTGAAGTGAGGTGAGACAGAAAGGTTAACAGCTTTCTACGAAGTCACTCTTTTATAGTAAGCAAACCAGACTCAAAAGGACAAATTGTGTACATTCTCTCTCCTGTATGAACCCTAAATTATTATTTTCATGTATATGTCTGTATATAGGGGGGGTATAGGTCATGAAGATAGACAGGGGGCCATGAGATGGCAGAAGAGATCTTATTTAAGATGGGGGAAAATGCCTACATGAAGGGTTAGGCAGAAGTCTGACCCACAGTTTCGAGATGAAGAAGGCTGATGTAAAATGAAAGCCCCGAAGCCAGGCTTACACTCTGCTTTTAGTTCCTTTTGTCATTCTCTCTCTCTCTCTCTCTCTCTCTCTCTCTCTCTCTCTCTCTCTCTCTCTCTCTCTCTCTCTCTTTCAGAGCTGAGGACCGAACCCAGGGCCTTGCGCTTAGCTGGGCGAGCGCTCTACTACTGAGCTAAATCCCCAACCTGCTTTTAGTTTCTTTCAGGCCCAGGGAGGAAGTTGTGCTTTTAGCAAAGGCAGTTTCTAAGTCCCTGTGATCACTACAGCTCACACATGAAGGCACTCAGAAACAGACCTTCAGAGAACAACCGAAACCCGGCTTAGCCAGGATTGCCCAAGAGGAAGCAGCAGAGGAAAAAAGGCCGAGGTCAGAGAGCCAAGAAAAATCCCATACAGTTACGAGACAGGGAAGACGAGAAGGAGGTGTCTGAGAACGGGAGTTGACGGGTTGAGCTTCTAGAAGGACGGGGTTGGTGGCTTCAGACACAGACATAATCAAGCAAGACAAGGCTTCCCTGCGCTTCCGGCCCTGGCTCTGGAATCGGCCTTTTTTCTAAGGACTCCTGCTTCCTTTTAATGGAACACAACACTTAGAAACCAGGAACCCGTTCCCAATTTCTTTTAAAGAAACTTCCCTGTAAGAAGCTGTGGGTATCCCCGGATGTGGTGGTGCCTGCCTTTGACTCCAGCCCTTTGAGGCAGGTGGAGCTTTGTGATGAGTTCAAGGCTAACCTGGTCTACATAGTGAGTTCCGGGACAGCCAGACCGGGTCTCAGGAAAAAAAAAAGCCACTGTGACTGTATCCTATCATGCAGGTATGGAAGGAGAGAGTGAAAATGTAATCTTGATGAAGGACAGCAAGGGTTGGGTATATAGCTCAGTTAACCGGGGGCTTGCCTTGAAAGCCTGGAGGCCCGGGTGATGCCTAACACCATATAAGCCAGAGAGGGTAATGCACACCTGAAATCTCGGGAAGAAGAAGGAGGATCGGAAGTTCAAGGTCACCCTCAACAGCCTAGCAAGATCAAAGCCAGCCAAGATGTGAGGTCCTATCTTTTTTTTTTTTTTTAGATTTATTTATTTACTATGTATACAGCATATATGACCGCTGGCCAGAAGAGGGCACCAGATCCCATTACAGATGGTTGTGAGCCACCATGTGGTTGCTGGGAATTGAACTCAGGACCTCTGGAAGAGCAGTCAGTGCTCTTAACCTCTGAGCCATCTCTCCAGCCCCTTTTTTTTTTTTTTTTTTTTTTTTAAGACTAGCAAAATCCAGTTCTGACTCACAGCTCAGGGTCAGTTTGCCGTTTGAATCCCAGAGTAGCAAAGGGTGCCCCTGAGGTCTCAGGGCAGGGAGACTTTGTTTTTGAAAGAATGTAGCCACCTGGGAAACATTTGTGGTATCTACATGTGCCAAGAATTTACCTTAGTCCCCCGGGCACTCCTATTGCTATTTTCTTACTAATGGAAGCATTTTTGCTGACTTACTGTTACTGAGTAACAAACTTGAGGTGTGATGCCAGCATCTCTAGAGGACCCACCTTTTCAGCCCTTTTCTTCTAGAAAAGGTCTGTTTTCCTTGCACCCATGTTGAGGGGATCCCTACCTCCTACCATGGTTGATTAGGGTGGATAAGCCCTGCATACAGCTGACCTGAGCACACTCCAGTGTCTGGATGCTGAGCAAGCTCATTACCTGGGTACCCAGAGCCCTCCTTCAGGGTTTGACAAGATGGAGCTGGGTCAATAGGCTTCTTTTCTCTGAGAGCCGGGGTGCGGTGGGGTGGGGTGGGGTGGCAGGGGGGATATATGGATGGAAGAGGGGAGGATGGAACACCCAATTTCCTTGTGACATGATTCCCCTGAAGAAAGCATGCGCAAGGAAAGCGGATGAGAAGAGCAGATTCCAGGGCTAGGGAGAGGGCTCAGTGGGTGAGGTGCTTGTCACACACACCTGAGGTGAAGTCCCCAGAACCCATATAAAACTGGATTCAGTAATGCATGCATCTATAACCCTATCGCTCCTTCAGAGAGATGGGAGGTGGACAAGGCCCCGGCCTGCTATGCGGCAGCAGAAAAACTCATCAAGAGAAGCTGGTCTCTAAGAGTTGGAAGATGAAAACCAGCCTCTGAGCTCCACACATGCTCAGCACATGCACACTTGCATTCACACACACACACACACACACACACACACACACAGAGAGAGAGAGAGAGAGAGAGAGAGAGAGAGAGAGAGAGAGAGAGAGAGAGAGAGAGGAGAGAGAGGAGAGTGGGGCGAGAGAAGATTCCCGATGGTGTAGATAACTCTGAGTCTTTGCAAGCCACACGGTCTCCCTACAAAGATCCCTTTTCGCCTCTAGTGGTTTGACCCGGGTTTCTGCTACATTTGGCTGAAAAAGAAATCTCATTCCTGCAGTGGCTTTGTATGAGTCTGGCTTTAATTTACATAGTCAAGAGCTAATTTTGTTTTTATTGTCAACTGCATTTTAATAAGTGTCCCCAACATCTTATTCAAAATGGCATAAGACACAGTGACCACAAATGACTTGCCTTTCCCCTAATAAAAGCAGCAGATGTTCAGAATGCCTCTTGCTTTACATGGAACATTGCTCTATGTCTATCCAGGCAGGCCCCAAGTGTCTTTTTCACAGAGACAGCCTCAGTTTAAAGCAGGGCTTCTCAATCTCTGTAATGCTGAGACCCTTTAATACAGTTCTTCATGTTGTGGTGACCCCTAACCATAAAATTATCTTCATTGCTACTTCATAGCTGTAACTTGGCTACTGCTATGAATTGTAATGTAAGCATCTGATATTCGACCCCCGTGAAAGGGTTGTTTGACCCCCAAAGGGGTCTTTACCCACAGGTTGAGAACTGCTGGTCTAAATCATGTTTTGATGTCTCATCTCCCTATCCCACTATCCACGCTATTCAAACACTTTCTTCTGTAAGCGAGAAGGGCATCTCTGGAAAAGAGAAAGTACACGTCTTGTTTTTGTTTGTTTGTTTGTTTTCTTTCCTTATAATGTTCCAAGGGCCTCCTCAAGTTCACGCTTTGTCTAACCAGGACGTATTTCCACAGGTCCGGCCGTCCCTGTTTACACTCTGCTTGCCAAGCTCTTCAGGCTGAAAGGAAATCTGACCTTCGTGTTTACCCAGATACGCTCTGATTTCAAGGACAGCCGTCCACAATGACTAATGGTGGGGTTCTTAGAAGTGAGTCCTGGGTCTGGTGCACTGCTCGGGAAAACAACGCCATAGTTTTTCTCAGCCTACTCCTTCATAGAGAATGAACTTCCTGTTTCCTCCTGGGGAAGTCCCCCTCCTCAACTCCAAGTCTGGATTCCAGCAATACTCGGAACTCTGACATCAAGAGCACATGGTCCAGCCTCAAGGCACCCCGTACATGTGCTCTGGCAGGGGACACATGAATTAAACCAGTGCAGCAGAGACTTCAAGACCTTTATGAATGTCACCATCAGGCAAATTTACTCTCTGCTGGCTGTACACTTGAGGACTCGTAAAGGCTGGCATTTCTGTAGCCATTTTATAGCTATGAGGGGATAAGGCAGTCACCCATATAAGAACAGAGAAACCAAGTCCTAATTACTTGGCTAGAAAATGATTATTATTATTATTATTTTGCAAAGCCTCTAGATCTTGGTGTTACAACCAAAATATTCTTAACTGATATTTAAAAAAAAATCATGGGCAAGTCCTTTGGATAAGAAGAAAATTTGGATGCATACACACACACACATATTTGTGGTTTTCTTTTTGAAAAAACAAGATCCCAGAGGCAAATGAAAACTCAGAATCTTTTGGACTAACCAACCCGTAGTGATGTGCTTGCCATGACATCCATCTACAAAAGAGTAATGTGTAAGAAACAAGGTCTGAGCTTTTCCCCCCTAAAAATCCAGTAAGTTGTCAGGATAGCAACAATATGAGAGATATAGCCCCGTTTGCTACGGTCTCTATGGCAACAATCCATTACAATGAGATAGCTGTCTGATTAGTGACTTTGAGACACCAGGAAAACCCACTGAGAAGTTGTAATAGGTTCCTCCAGAGAGCAGAACAGATAGCATGGATATACAACTCTGACGGGATTCACTAGATGGGCTGACATGATCGGAGGCCCAACAGTCTCACAGTGGCCATCGGTAGTCAGGAGAGAGGGGAAAACCATAGGTGTTTAAAACCTGCAAGCCTCGGAATGAATGGGACAACTAACAAAACCCCTGTGGAAGGCTAGAGTCCTAAAGCCGCTAGATCAGTGGTTCTCAATCTGTGGGTCATGACCCCCACGGGATTATTAAACGACCTTTTCACAGGGGTTGCACATCAGACATCCTGCCTATCAGATATTTACAATACAATTCATAACAGGAGAAAACTTACAGTTATGAAGTAGCAATGAAAATTATTGTATGGTCGGGGGTCACCACAACACAAGGAACCATATTAAAGGGTCGCAGCGTTAGGAAGGTTGAGAATCACTGCTCTAGGCTGTTATTGGTGAAGTCTGTGTTCAAAGGCTGAAGATTCTGGAGTCACCTGTTCAAGTGGCCACATAAAAGCAGGTGTGTGTCACCGTGCCTGGTGCACGTGGTGCTGGGGACTGAAGGACTTTGTGCATGCCAGGCAAGTGTTCAACCAACTAAAACACATCCCCAGCCACAGACTGCTAAATTTCCTAATTTGAGAAGAAATTTATAACTGTCAGTGAGAGAGCCTGACAAAGCTTTTGGCAGAATTGCAGGAAATATGAAACAAACACGATTTTTTTTTTTGTCCTGGCTTGAGAGCTTCTATATACGTTTACTTCAATCTGTCTCCTTTGTCTGTGATTTCCTTAATTCTCTTACTTCAGCTCCCATTTTTTTTTCCCCTGCAGCAAAATTTCCTTTGTGATCGGTTGACAACTGTTTTTGTACAGCTCTTAGGGGTGGTCAGGAAGGCGCAGTCTGGATTTTTTCTATGTTAAATTCAGATGAGGAGTGGGCATCTATTAATGTTCATGGGTTTCCTTGATCTCGGGTAATCCACAGACACAACTGACCCCTTTCCATTCCGGCCCTTCTGAATCTTCTCTAGGCCACCGCCAGGGGGCTCTGCTCGCATTACAAATCACAATGGTGTTATTCTTGTGCTTACAATGTCTAAATAAATATGCATATTGAGGGGGGAGGTGGCTTAGCAGGTAAGACCTCCTGTTGTTCAAGCATGAGGCGGGATCCCCAGCACCTAAGGGAAAAAAAAAAAAAAACAAAAAACAAAAAAACAAAAAAACCAAAACAGCTGTGGTCTTGCGCCTGTAACCCCAGTGCTGGGAAGGGTGGGGCCAGAGACGGGAGGATCACTCGGGCTTGCCTGCCTGCATAGCCCCGAAATGGGAAGGTCGAGGTTCACCAAGAGGCCCTGTCTCGGGAGAATGAGGGGGAAGCAGATAGAAAGGGACATTCCATGTAGTCCTCTGACCTCTGTGTGTACACACAAATGCATATTTTGCATTTTTTTTGTTTGTTTGTTTTGAGACAAGGTCTTGCTCTTCTGGGTAGGGCGGTCTCAAACATGGAAACTTCTTGCCTCAGCCTCCTCGTGTTGTGTGTGTGTGTGTGTGTGTGTGTGTGTGTGTGTGTGTGTGCGCGCGCGCGCGCAACTACACTCACCTTGTGTTTATTGATTTTTTAAAAATTTATTTATCTATTATGTATACAGTGTTCTGCCTACATGCCAGAAGAGGGCGCCAGATCCCATTACAGATGGTTGTGAGCCACCATATGGTTGCTGGGAATTGAACTCAGGACCTCTGAAAGAGCAGCCAGTGCTCTTAACCGCTGAGCCATCTCTCCAGCCCCTGTGTTTATTGATTTTTGTTTTATGTGTATTAATGCTTGGCCAGTATGTGTGTAAGCATATCAAAGTGTGCCTGGTATCCCTAGAGGCCAGAAAACAGGAACTGGATGATTGTGAGCTGCCATGTAGGTGCTGGGAACCAAACCCAGGTCCTCTGCAAGGAAAATAATGCTCTTCATCGAGAAACTATCTCTCCAGCCCTGTAGTTTGTTTTTGAAAAATCTCTGATAAGTGCCAGGCACATGCCTGTAATCCCAGCACTCAGGAGGCAGTAGCATGTAGATCTCTGTGAGTTTAAGGCCAGCCTGGTCTACCTAGCCAGTTCCAGGACAGCCAGGGCTAGTAGTGAGACCCTGTCTTTAAAAAACATAATGAAACAAAACAACAAAAACGTTGAGTGGCTGAAGAGAGGGCTCAGTAGTTAGGAGCTCACACTGTTCTCGCAGAGGACCTGCTACAGATGACTTATAACTGAGCCCTTTTCTACCCTCTACGGGCACCTGCACACAAGACTTGTAGACACATACATACCACACATGTCTTAGGGTTTCTATTGCTGTGAGGAGACACCGTGACCATGGCAACTCTTATAAAGGAAAACGTTTAATTGAAGTGGCATCTTACAATTCAGAGGTTATCCATTATCATCACGGTGGGGAGCATGGTAGCTGGGAGTATGGTGGTGTGCAGGAAGTCATGGTGCTGGAGAAGGAGCTGAGAATTCTACATCTTGACCCTGAGGCAACAGGAAGTGAACTGTGTTACAATGATAGCTTGAGCATAGGAGACCTCAAAGCCCGCCCCCACAGTGACATACTTCCTCCTACAAGGCCACACCCACTCCACCTCCTAATAGTGCCACTCCCTATTTGCTTATGGGGCCAGACTACCACTATTACAAACTACCACAACATACATAAACATAAATAGGAATAAAAAGAAATATTTTTAAAAAAACCCATTGATGAATAATATGCCAACAAAAACTTTTCACATCTTCAGCACATTTTGAGGAGTTTTGATAGCTGGATATGCCTGTGAAGCCATCAGCTCAAACAAGATGTGTAGAACATTCCAGAAGCTCAGAAATTTCTGTTCTCCCTCCCCCTCCTCATTGATCCTCAGACCTTCCCCTCCACTGGCTTTTGTCACCAAATATTAGGTTTGTCTATTTGTAGATTTCGTGCCAAATGAAATGGACTAAGTCACCTACCATGGTCTTTTGAAGATTCTTCTGTCCTGATGTGGAAGGGGTCTGTGCCTTTTCATTGCTGTGTAGGAATTTATATGAATCTATATTTGTTCTTTCTTCCGTAGCTGGACATTTGTGTTGGTCGCAGTAGGGACTTTTTCGAGGTTGCTGTGACTACTTGTGTCCAAGTCTTTTGTGGGCATCAACTTTCCTTTGTCTTGGGTAGACACCTGTGAGTGGAGGTGCCAGGCCTTGGGTCCTTTGATGAGGTAAAGACCCCCTTTTCTGAAAGCTCCAACTACTGCATGGTTCTCCCCACTTCTCTGGAGTGTCCCTGTACACATGTCCCTTCCTTTAACCCAGAACCTCAGCTCCAGGTGCATGTTCCTCTCTGATTGAAACATGTTTCCTTTTCTCCTTCCTGTCAGCCATGTCTCATCCTTCAGTTCTGTCCCCCAGCAACCTTTTGCCACCCATATTCACAGCTGCGTTCTTGGGGCCTGGCACTCAGTGAAATGGGGGTGACATCCATGATCGTTTCATATCTTCTTTTTGTATAGCAGCCAACATAAGAGAAGGTTATGTGTCTCTTTTCCTCACCCAGAACCTACCTTAGTTTTCTGATGCCTTCTGTAGTTTAGAACTAAAAGGTTCTTCATGGGCTCTTCTTGGTCCTCAGCTTGTGATCTGGTTCAGTGGTGCCCAACCTTCCTAATGCTGTGACCCTTTAATACAGTTCTGTAGGCAGGGTTTTCTGTCTCAAATAACCACACAGAGACTTATTATTAATTATAAACGCTCGGCCGATAGCTTAGGCTTATTGTTAATTAGCTCTTATATCTTAAATTAATCCATATTCCTTATCTATGCTTTACCACATGGTGGTACCTTTTTTCAGCACATCATGTTTATCTTCTGCTTCCTGTATATCTGGTGGTGACTCCCCATGACTCCACCCTTCTTCTTCCCAGAGTCCTCTCAGTTTGGCTCTCCCACCTAACCTCTTCCTGCCTAGGTATTGGCTAGTCAGCTCTTTATTAAACCAATGAGAGTAATACATATTCACAGTGTACAAAAAGGACTATTCCACAGCACAGTTCCTCATGTTGTGGTGACTCCAACCATACAAAGTTCCTTTCTGGATGACCAAAAGAGATTTGACCAGAGCAAAGAGTGAAATCTACAGCAAGATGTGGGGCAATCTGCTCATTTATCCAAAGTGGTACTGTATTTTGTTTGTGTATTAGTCTGCCTTCCATCTCTCTAACAAATGCCTGAACAAAACAACTGTATGTGTGGTGTATGCAATGTGTATGTGGGTTTGCTTGCTCATGCATGCACATGCCCATGTCAACACACATAGAGGACAGAGGTCAACATCTGGTATCTTCTTTCCACTTTGATTTATGAAACAGATTCTCTCTCACTGAATCTCTCTCACCGAATCAGCCACACTGGCTGGCCAACTAGCCATTGGGATCCACCTTGGCTCTGGAAGCATGGGCATGTCCCGTGATGCCCAGCTTTCACATGGGTACTGGGGTGGAACTCATTTCCTCACGTCTGCACAGCAAACACTGTAACCATTGAGCCGTCTCCTCTGCCCAGGAAAAGGGTTATTTTGGCTCCCAATTTTGGAAGTCTTGGTCTATGGTGTGTTCACCTTTCTCTCTTGGGCCTGTGGGAGGGCACTACACCACGGTGGGCCCATGGAAGGAGGTTGCAGCAGAGCAAAATACTTCACTAGTAGTAAGGAAATGGAAAGGAAGAATGAGAAGATTCTATTATCCTCTTCAGGAAGGTTCCCTGTTGGGGCTGGAGAGACAGTTCAGCAGTTACAAGAATTTGCTACTCTTCTAGAAGACCAGAGATGGATTCCCAGTACCCGCATCTGTTGGCTCACAACCACCAGTAACATCAGCTGTAGGGATCTAACACCTCTGCTAGCCTCCACAGATGTGCACCCATAAGACATATATTCATATAGATACACACACACACACACACACACACACACACACATACACACACACCAATACAAATAACAAAAAATAAATCTTAAAAAAAAAAAGATCCAATACCAAATGGTCAGCTCTGAAAACGTACATAGATGAGTAATGTTATACAGACTAAGCAGTGTAGTAGTATTTTTTCATCGAGACCACCAGCCTGCAAATAATGACATGGAGACTTCTTTTTTTTATTTTTTTATTTTCTGAGACAGGGTTTCTCTGTGTAGCTTTGTGTCTTTCCTGAAACTCTCTTTGGAGACCAGGCTGGCCTCGAACTCACAGAGATCCGCCTGGCTCTGCCTCCCAAGTGCTGGGATTAAAGGCCTGCGCCACCATCGCCCGGAGACATGGAGACTTCTTATTAATTATGAAAGCTTGGCTTATAGCTTAGGCTTGTTTCTAACTAGTTTTTACAACTTAAATTGACCCATTTCTATTCATCTACATCCTGCCATGTGGCTTGTGGCTGTTACCTCTCTTCCTGTATGTTCTACTTCCTTGGTGTCTGGCTGGTAACTCCACCTTTCTTCCTCCCTGTGTTCTTTCTCTGTCCGGAAGTCCCACCTACACCTCCTGCCTAGCTATTGTCCATTCAGGTTTTTATTACACCAGTCTCATCAATACATCTTCACACAGTGTACAAATATCCCACAACAAAGCAGGTTGTATTTATGTATTTAGGAACACACACACACACACACACACACACACACACACACACACACAGAGTTGGTTTGTTCAGCTATTTGTTAGAGAGATGGGAGGCAGACTAATATGTATATGAAGTATACAATACCACTTTGGATGAATGAGTGGACCGCCCTACATCTCGTTGTGAACTCTACTCTTTGCTTTGGTCAAGTCTCTTTTTGTCATCCAGAAAGGATCCTTTGTGCGCTCTCATTCTGGATTTCTCCAGGCTGGATATGGCCATGGGTAAAAGACCAGACAATCAGTTTTACTTAGCTTTGCGGGAAGAGAAAAAGCCATTCCAATCTTAATATTTCTCATCTAAATCAGATCATTGTGTAAAGAAAATGCCTGCTGAAGCGGCTTCCAATCCGAACATGCCATCCAAGCAATCTGACGCACTCAGCAAATCCTCCACCCTGAACCAGGCCAAGGAGCGGTTTGTTCCCTTTGAGCCCTGATAGCACTGGGTTTCTTGGAAAGTGGATTTTTTTCTTCTGAGAATTGCTTTAGGAAAAAAAAAAAAAAAGTGAAGTCAGAAGATAAAATGTTATGCAACAGGGGCTAGTGCGTAAGATCACTTGCTGTGCAGGCATGAGGAGCTGAGTTCAAACCCCCACCACCCACATAAAAGGCTGGGAGTGGCCTTGCAGGTGTCTCTGACCCCGGTGCTGTGGTAGGGAGCAGAGCAGGAGGGGATTGCTGGGACTTGCTGGCTGCCAGCATAGCTCCAGGTAAGACACCCTGTTTCAAAGGAATAAGGCAGACTGTGAGAGAGCAGGGTAGAGAGGGCACCAGATGACTTCTGGCCTTCACTCCCACTTTTATTATGTGTACAATGTTCTGCCTGCATGTATCCCTGCACGCCAGAAGAGGGCATCAGAACTCACTACAGATGGTTGTGAGCCACCATGGGGTTGCTGGGAATTGAATACAGGACCTTTGGAAGAGCAGCCAGGGCTCTTGACCTCTGGGCCATCTCTCCAGCCCTGACACCATGCACTTCTGCACACACATGCACACATACAAAGAAAAAAAAAGTGGGGGGAACACTGTAATGAAAATCACCACTATGAGGTATTGACCCATTTGAATGGCCAGAGTGGGGCACTCAGGGCTTTATTTTAATAAGCAAGGCTGTTCAGGGGTGTTTCAGCCCTGCTCTCCCCACAAAACTCCATGTGCATGCCGTAGTGAAGATGGTTGATCTAGGGACTGGAGAGATGGCTCAGTTGTTAAGAGCACTGGCTGTATTTCCAGAAGACCTGGGTTAGATTCCCGGAACCCACATGGTGGCTCACAACCATCTATACCTCCAGTCCCAGGGGATCCAGAGCTCTCCTCTGGCCTCAGTGGGCACCAGACACACACATAGAAGCCAGTGAAATACCCATGCACATGAAATAAAATAAGAAATTTAAAAGTATATACATACTTGCATATAATTCTTTTCCTCACAGACAGTTCGCGTCCCAGCTTGACTTTATGAAAAGTGAATGGATGTGCGGGTGTTCTTTCTTCTTTAGGAAGGTCTATGATGTGAAAGAAATCAATGTTCATCTTCATCACTCCTCAATTACTTTGACTCACATCGGAAAATGGGGTTATTTTAAAAATTCAGCAACTGCTTATAAAAAGGAATAGAAGGATGCTTGTCTAGGCTTTATTCAGGGACATACAATCTTTGAAGAGAGAGTCAAAACTGATGATATACATCAGAAATGGCTTTTTTTAAAAAAAGGGCTGGAGAGATGGCTCAATGATTAAGAACACTGGCTGCTCTTCCAGAGGACCTGAGTTCAATTCCCAGCAACCACATGGTGGCTCACAACCATCCGTAATGAGACCTGGTGCCCTCTTCTGGTGTGCAGGCACACATGCAGACAGAACACTGTACACATAATAATAAACAAACAAACAAACAAACAAACAAATAAATAAATCCTGGGTTCAATTCCCAGCACCCACAAGGCAGCTCACATCTGTCTGTGACTCCAGTTCTAGCGGACCCGACACCCTCACACAGATATATATGCAGGCAAAACACGAATGCACATAAATAAAAATAAAATAAATAAAAACAAAGAATAGAATTACTGTCTGTATTAGTTACCTCAGATGTGAGATCTCAGCTGCCCCTGTGCCTTCTTTAATCCAATATGGGCTCTAACCTGCATCTGCAATCCACATTAAACTCTTTTTTCATAAGTTGTTTTAGTAATAGTGTTTTTCCACAGCATCAGAAAGGTAACTAGTGTTACCATTTTTGGAAACGTTCTTTAAGAAAATGATTCAAAGTCAGGAGATGGTGGCACATGTCTTTAATCCCAGCACTCAGGAGGCAGAGAGAGGCAGGCTGATCTTTCTGAGTTTGCCATCAATTTGGTCTACAGAGTGAGTTTTAGGACAACCAGGGCTGTTATACAGAGAAACCCTGTCTCAACACCACCCTCCCAAAAAACAAGAAAAAAAAAAAAGAGAAAACGACTCAAGAAGACATTGCATGATTAATAAACACAGAACACACTGACCCCAACTGCACATTCTCAGGTAAACTTCCCCTTGGCCGGGTCCCCAAATGTCCGGTGCTACCCCAGTGAATACATACTTGACAAGGACGTGCTGTGGGATGGTCTGTATGTCAAATGTGTTGCTCTGATTGGTCAATAAATAAATCACTGATTGGCCAGTGGCCAGGCAGGAAGTATAGGTGGGACAAGGAGGAGAATAAAGCTGGGAAGTGGAAGGCTGAGTCAGAGAGACACTGCCAGCCGCCCTGATGACAAACAGCATGTGAAGATGCCGGTAAGCCACAAGCCATGTGGCAAGGTATAGATTTATAGAAATGGATTAATTTAAGCTGTAAGAAAAGTTAGCAAGAAGCCTGCCACTGCCATACAGTTTGTAACCAATATAAGTCTCTGTGTTTACTTGGTCGGGTCTGAGCGGCTGTGGGACTGGCAGGTGAGAGAGATTTGTCCTGACTGTGGGCCAGGCAGGAAAACTCTAGCTACACACACAGAAACAGCTAAATTTAAATATACAACAAGGGGATCCTGTGGGAGAGTTAGGACTAGAAAGGCACTTTTTGTTTGTTGGTTTTTCGAGACAGGGTTTCTCTGTCTAGCAGCCCTGGCTGTCCTGAAACTCACTGTGTAGCCCAGGCTGGTCTCGAACTCACAGAGACTCGCCTGCCTCTGCCTCCTGAGGGTTGGGATTAAAGGCGTGTGCCACCACTGGCCCGGCCTCAGAAAGGTATTAAATCAACACTTCATTCACTGGTCAGCTTTCCCTCACAAATACCTGAGGTGACCAATTTATAAGGAGGTGACTTTATAGATATATATCCTATTGGTTTGATGTAGCTGGAAAATTCATTATTCATTGAGTTGAAATGTTAATTGGCTATCTGCTCTCTCTTTCTACACACACACACACACACACACACACACACACACACACACACACACACCTTTGCCTCTCTGCCCCTCTGCCATAAGTCCAATCTAGAGACCCCCTGAGAGGCTCTGGCATATAGTCCTTGCTTTTCTAAAGTAAGGAATCTTTCTGATTAGGGACTTGAGCAGATTAAAGATGCCAAATGCATAAAGCCAAGTGTTGGAAATTTGCTTTATAGACCTGCTTCTCCTCTATTATCAGCGGAATGCACAATTTCCTCTTTCTTCACTTTTTTTTTTTTCCTTCCCTTTTCTATCTTCAAGACATGGCAGAAAGAAGCTCTTCTGGTGCCTGTGATGTAATGGAGGTCCCATGATGACGCCGGGATCGCAAAAGCCGGCAAGGAAATCTGCTATCAGTGTTCGTTACCGGATATGACGGTGCAGTTCAAGTTTCGGCTTTCTTGGAAAGCGGCGCTTCAGGGAAACCAGAAGGATATTCTTAATTTATTGCACAATGAAATCCCATCCCCTATCTGAGGGAAAGAGGATGGCTTCAAGGGTCTGACAACCTGGGAAATGTAAAAGACAGTTCTACTTTGTGGACGCATTGTGGGCCGTCTGCTCAAATAGTAACTATCTCCATCCTAGATAGTCTGGTGACTTGAGCACTTTTTTCTTTTATTCATCTATTTACTTTCTATCCCATCTGCAGCCTTTCCCCCATCCTTCCCTGCCAGTTTCTCTCCCCACTTCCCCCTCCTCACTCCCCAATACCCGCTTCCATCTCCATCCAGGAAAAGGCAGGTCTCCCATGAATAGCAACAAAACATGGCATATCCAGTTGCAGTAAGACTAAGCCCCTCCCCATGTATTAAGCCTGGGCAAGGCGACCCCGTGTGAGGAGTAGGGTTCCAGAAGCCAGTAGAAGAGGACTTGACCCCTATTACATCACCAAGATCTGTTCAGAGGCAGCTTTGAAGTACCCCACTTTCTATAAACTCTCAGGTAGCCCTCCCCCCTTCACAGAGGAAACGGGAAGCATTAGCTTTCTTTGTCTGTCATAAGCAATCACCACGCACTGGGTAACTTAGAAACGTATTTTCTCACAGTTCTAAAGACCGAGAGCCTAGAAGGTGCCAGCAAGATGGGATCCTTTCTCAGGTTCCGAGGGACAATCAGTTCCCCGTCTCTGTCTCGGAGCTTCTGGTGGCTGCTGGAAGATTTGTGATCCAGGACTCTGGGGACTTTCTCCTGGGGATCATAGAGATAAAAACTAGGACTAAAATATGAACTCTCAGGCAACTGTGTATTTGAAAGGAAATCGGGGTTGAGGAAGAGGGGCCACACTGATTGTGGGAGATTTAAGCTGTCTGCAGAGGGAGAGAAAAGTCGTCCGGTTTCTGGAGTGGTCTGAGGGGTTGTTGCTCATGATGATGTTTCCTCGTGGTCTGAGGGAACTTTCCTGTGCAAGACACAGATCCGCATCCAGTTCCTCCTTGAAGACCTCCTGGTACTATCTTGAATCTCGTGCCATAAGATAAAGGACCAGGGGCAAACATGTTCCATCCATGGCTGACAAGGAGGCGGGAAACTTGTGGTGGGCACAGGCTTCGCGGTTTAAGGGCACGAGAACCTATGTCTGCCCTTCCACAGAGGTCCCGCTTTCTGCCTCACTTGCGTGCATCGTTCCACTTCCGTCTCCAGGGTCTCCTCTGCGTGTCTTCTCCCGTCTCTTGCTTTCCCCCCCCCCACCTTCCCTTTCTCTTGACACTGTCTTTGGACTTAGGGACCCACCCTAAGCCAGCACGCTCTCATCTCGAGAGAACCCTTCGCTTAATTAACGACGCCTGCAAAGATTCTTCTTCCAAGGTAGGTCACATTCGCAGGTTCCCGGGACTAGAACATGGACACGGCTTCTGAGGGGCAACTCAACCCACTACGTACGGCTTCAGAGTCATCCAGCTCTGTATTCCCCAGAGCGGGAAGTGAGGGGGATTCTTCCCGTGGGAGCGAGCCCATTGACTCTTCACAAGTTAACTCCACCAATGACTGTTGTAGGGAGAATTCTAAGCCCCCACCCCTCCCACCCCCACCCCCGTATTTGAAGATTTTTTTATATCTTTAGAGGGGTGATTAGAGAAAATGAAGCACGTGAACTTCACCATACCAGCCCTAAGCACGTCACTTTTAATTTCAGCGAGAATGTTTCAGGTGGAGTGTAGACTTGGAAGTCAACAGAGGAGCTGAGGACCCATGCCATTGTGTTATGGTCACCAGGAAACAACAATGCTAATAAGAAAATCAAAATCCGGGCGGTGGTGGTGCATGCCTCTAATCCCCATGCAATCTGACTGGTGTCTTAATCCGAACGGGAAATGAGGTCACAGGAAAAGATGCCTATCTGCAAGCCGAAGAGAAGTCTCAGGCATAATTGTCTTTGCTGGGAACCTGACCTCAGGCTTCCAGCCTCCCTCCGAGACCATGACAAAGCAAACTGCTGTTGCTTTGGCCATTTGGTCTGTGACGCTTTGTCACGACGGTCCTTCAAAATGAATGTTAAGGGCCACAAACCCACTCACTCTCTGCCATGGTTCCACATGGTCCTGCCAGGCCTTCTAGAGACAGCAACCATATTAGAAAAGGAGACCTAGGCCGGGTGGTGGTGGCGGCGGCGGCGGCGGCGGCGCACGCCTTTAATCCCAGCACTCGGGAGGCAGGGCCAGGTGGATCTCTGTGAGTTCGAGGCCAGCCTGGTCTACCAAGTGAGTCCCAGGAAAGGCGCAAAGCTACACAGAGAAACCCTGTCTCGAAAAACCAAAAAAAAAAAAAAAAAAAAAAGAAAAAGAAAAAAAAAAAAAAAGAGAAAAGGAGACCTAAAGTAAGACATTCTGTTTCTTGTAATGTCTCAAGGATGGGGCTTGTTATTCTTTTTGGGGGGTGTGGGGGGTTGACAAGGTCTCACTATGTAGCCTGGGCTGGCCTGGAACTCACTGTGTAGATCAGGCTGGCCCCGAACTCATAGAAATCTACCTGGTTCAGCCTCCTTAGTTCTGGGATTAAAGACATGGCCACGATGCCTAGCTTCATCTGTGTTTTGATTTTCTTTTCTTTTCTTTTTTTTTTTGGTTTCTCTGTAGCTTTGGAGCCTGTCCTGGACTAGCTCTGTAGACCAGGCTGGCCTCGAACTCACAGAGATCCACCTGTCTCTGCCTCCTGAGTGCTGGGATTAGAGGCATGCACCACAACCGCCCGGATTTTGATTTTCTTATTAGCATTGTTGTTTCCTGGTGACCATAACACAATGGCATGGGTCCTTAGGCATAGTGCTTCTCTTCCTCAGCGGATCCTCAGGCATGATGAAATGGCTTATGAAACGCTAGCAAAGGATTGATTGGTTTGATGTAGATTTTGGTCCCTGAGTTAATGTCTGTGATTCAAGAACTGGGGTGCTGTGATTATCACTCTAGGAATGCATGCTCATCCCTGCAGCCAACAAATCAGGGCATCACGACTGGACATTCTATCTGAACTTCACCATACCAGCCCTAAGCACGTCACTTTTAATTTCAGCGAGAATGTTTCAGGTGGAGTGTAGACTTGGAAGTCAACAGAGGAGCTGAGGAATGAGGAAAGTGAGAGAGTGTGATCAGAAGCCAAAGAGAATTAGGGCTTGCTGGGAACATGGCGTGGAGGCCAGAGGTGCTCTTTCAGCCTTCATGGCCCCTAGATCAGGAGTCTCATATGATGGCAACCTAGCTCATCAGTGGCAGCACTGAGAACTTAGGAGACAAAAAAAACCCCAAAAAACCGCAAAAAACCAAAACACATTTTGAGGGGTGTGCTGGTGAATTTTATGTCAACTTGACACAGGCTAGAACCATCTGAAATTGAGAAAATGTCTCCATAACATTGGGCTGTGGAACAAGCCTGCAGGGCATTTTCTTAACTAGTGACTGATAGGGGAGGGTCCAGCCCATGGTGGGTGGGACCACCCCTGGACTGGTGGTCCTGGGTTCTATAAGAAAGCAGACTGAGCAAGCCAAGAGGGGCAAGCCAGTAAGCAGCACCCCTCCATGGCCTCTGCATCAGCTCCTGTCTCCAGATTCCTGCCCTGTTTGAGTTCCTGCCCTGACTTCCTTCAGTGATGGACTAGGATGTGGAAGTGTAAGCCAAATAAACCCTTTCCTCCCCAACTAGCTTTTGGTCATAGTGTTTCGTCACAGCAATAGTAATCCTAACTAAGACAGGGGGCCACCCTAACATCTACTGAATCAGAAACTATCGTGGGGCCCTGTAATCTGTAGTGTGTGTGTATGTGTGTGTGTGTGTGTGTGTGTGTGTGTGTGTGTGTGAGCATGTTCATGTGCATGTGAATGTGTGCACATGTGTGAGGAAGCCAGAAGTTGATATCAGGTGTCTTTCTTAATCACTACCTTATTTTTTGAGACAGGGTCTCCCACCAAACCGGAAGCTCATCAATTCTGCTAGACTCGGTAGCCAGCAAACCCTAGGGATCCTCCTGTCTCTCCCTCCCCAGTTTCTGATGTTGCAGGTGTGTGTCTCCGCACCTGACTTTTATGTGGATGCTGGGGATTGAACTCAGGTCTTCGAGTTTGTGTATGAACCTGGGTCCTCAAAATTGTTTTTGCAAACACTTTACTAAGACACCTCCTCAGCTCTCGTCGTCTGTGTTCCAGCAAGCCCTCCAGATGATCCAGATGCAAGCTGACATTTGAAGACCACTACAGACAGGAGCAAGCTTTCCAGAGCTGGACTGTGATGCCGTCTGCCCCAGGGAGGCAGGCGTATGTGCATGCTGTTAATGTGTTTCCACCAGTGGAACCTTCAGGAAGCAAGCAGTCAGTCTGGGATGGACATGGAAGGGCCAAAGGCATACATTTCTGTAAAGCAAGCCAAGGAGAAAAGGAAGTTTGCTCCAGGGCAGTCCCTGCTGCCTGAGTGTCAGCTAAGTGACATCTTTCCGTTCCTCTGAACAACACAGTAGAGCGTGGATGTCTGAGAAGATGAACCCGGCACACTCCCAGAACTTGCTGAGGCCCTGGGAAATGTCAACCAGAGGTCAGGTTTGCTTCTTGACTTGTGCCTTTACAGTTGAAAACCTTCTAAAACGGACCTGTCTCTTTATCACTTACAGACCAGGATAATCCTAAGGGGCCAGATCTCAGTAAGATTTATGATCTTTATGAACCACTCTGACTCAAATTCTGATTTGATTTGAGAGACAAAGATTGGGGATGCAAGGGGTTCTCACTTGGGATTTGTGTGTGATCTCAGAGGGACGCCGTCTGTGGCACAGCCCAGGATGTAAACCTGTGGCCCATGTCCCATTTATAGCTGACACACGAAAGTCAGCTGCCGCGTGGGCGGTTGCAGGCAGTGTGGCACGTTGTTAAAAAGCACTAAGACACAGATGCTTAGGTCAGTGTTTTGTCCCGAAAACCCGGAACGGTAGCAGCATGTGCTAAATGCACTGGCTCCTGTTCTGAGCATTAATTCTCTCCATCAGGGACCATCAATAGAGCCGTGTAGGCAGCGTTGACTCCATGATTGGGAGAAATGAAGACACACATTTCCTTGTGTAAAAAGTTACTTTGAGAAGGTGATAGGGAAGCATCGAAGCAAGCGAGGGGTCTTTTGGTGTGTGGAGCCGTGTGCATCTGACCCGTGAAGATAGCTTGGTGTGTAGGAGATGGGATAACATTTTACTGATCCTGATACCTTTCAAGAAATCGCTTTATTTTTTTTCCCAGAAACCCTAAAAATAATCTTTTTATATACTTATTTCTTTTCCCACGTGCACTCCTCAGATGTAATTGTTGTAATGAAATACCCAAGACGGACTCCTTATAAAGAAAGAGGTTTACTTAGTACCCTCAGAAGTTCGAGGGCATGGCACCGTGTAATCTGGGTTCTGGTGAGGGTACATTTTTCTGTGTCACAGACAGCAGATGGTGGGTTGCACAGCCAAACATGGGGTCAGAGAGAGTGGGACCCCACTCTGGCTTTTGTGACAAACCTCCCCAGAGAATTACCCAGGCTCTTGTAAGAAATACTTTAATTCTTTTCAAGGGCATACTTCCAATAGACCAAAGGATCTCCCATTAAGCATCTCCTCTTCAAGGTTCACCACCCCACACCATCATGCTGGGTATCAAGCTTCCAGTACATGGATCCTTGGGGGAAAAACCAGCTCCTAACTATGCTACTGTGAAAAAGAAGAAAAGGAAGGAGGCATCTGTGACATGACCCCCACTAGCTCCAGTCTCTTTCTCCTTGAAAATGACCATCTTGGGCATGTCCCTCTGTGGTGCCTCCTATTGGAGATACTGGAGTATGTTTCCCCATCCATGAGTGCTGGACCCACTATTAAGACTCAATAGGGGTGGTGGTGCATGCCTTTATTTAATCCCAGAACTCAAGAGGCAGAGGCAGGTGGATTTCTGTGAGTTCAAGGTCAGCCTGGTCTACAGAGTGAGATCCAAGACAGGCTCCAAAGCTACATAGAGAAACTCTGTCTCGAAAACAAAAACAAAAAACAAAATAAAAAAACCAAAACAAAAAACAAAACAAAACACAAAAACCAAAAACAAACAAATAAAAAAACAATAATAACAACAAAAAGATTCAATAGAATAGCTGTGGACTTGACAGAGACTTTCAGCTCAGGCTGTCTGTCTGTCTGAGCTTCTTGGGCTTCTGCTTCCTACTGTGAGAAAGTTCCGTGTTGCTGCTGGTTCAAGGAAAATTGGAGAAATATGGAGTAGACTAAACCCCTCGGGGGAGCCTGGAGCAGAGCTCTCCTAGCTGACCCGAAGATCTCTGAGGGGAGAATATGATGCCTCTGGGGAACCACTGAGCTGTTTCTCACACAGCGTCCTTGAGCTGGAAACCCAGTGAAGAAGATGTCCTTCAGGTGGCGGCTCCCAGGCAAATGCTGAGAAGTGAGAAGAGACACTGGAAAAAAGCCAAATGAACGGTAAATATTGATGGACAGTCCTGGTGCTCAAATCAAGCCAACAGTTATTAAACAAGTCCAGTCCTAAGCCTCCGAATCAGAACTAAAAATCACATCCGGTCTGCTGTGTCTTAAAGTTCTGTCCCAGGTGGGTGGTGAACTTTGGGGCCTGCATTAATTGAGCCAAGACTGTTCCATGCTAGCCTCTGGGGACAACAGTGTATGTTTTATTTCAAAGAGTCCCCTGGAGAACTCTATGCATTCACCAGCTAATACTGTCCACATTTCCAGCCATAGGAGCAGAACCTCAGAAGCAGAGAGGCAGGATGATGACCGGGACTCATACTTAACAGCCATGTCTTTTACACCATTGGCTGAATGTTTGCCATACAAGCATAAGGACCTGAGTTTGGGTCCCCACCACCTTCACCAAAAGCCAGGTGTGGTGGCGTAAATTAAATCCTATCAGCTAAGAGGCAGAACCTGGAATATTCTCACTAACTAGTCTTGCCAAAACAGCAAGTGAGAGGCCCTGTCTTAAAAAATAAGCTGAACAGTTACAGAGGAAGAGACCTGATATTGACCTCTGGCCTCATAGGCACACACGTAAGTGTACATGTATACATGTATGTGTACACACATTTGAAAGAAAGAAAGATGGGTAGAGGGAGATGGGGGATGAGAAAGGAAGGAAGAAAAGAAAAGACTTCCCCAGGAAACCGGGAGGTGCATAGCTTAACTCTGGACTTGACCTCAGCCACTTCTGTTCTTGATCATCAGCTTAAAAACTCCCCATCTCCTTCCATTTTGGCCTGGTGAGCTGGCTTCGCAGGAAGGCCCTTGCTGCTGAGTTTGATTTTGGGCTGCACATGGCGGAAGGAGAGAATCAGCTCCTGCAAGTTGGCCTTTGACCTCCACTTGCGTGCGATGGGCCATGCATGCCCCCGTCCTACTCAAAGTAAATAAATAAACAAATGTTAAAAAAAAAAACCCCAAACAAATGACCATCTCATTGCTTCTGCCTCTAGCTCTATTTTTGAGTTTTCTGCTCAGCTGGATGGTGCTTCTAACTTCCAAATCCCACATTTCACTTTTCCTTGGGGTGGTTAGAATGAGAATAGACCTCATAGGCTCGTGTATTTGAATGCTTGGTTCCAGTTGATGGAACTGTTTGAGAATAGCTAGGCGGTGTGGCCTTGATAGAGGAGGTGGTGTGTCACTGGGTGCCGGCTTTGAGGTTTCAAAACCATCCCCAGTTGGCTCTTTCTTTGCCTCATGCTGTGGTTCAGATGTAAGCTCTCAGCTACTGCTCCAGCTCTATGCCTGCCTGCCTACCGCCATATTCCCTGCCATGATGGTCACGGGCTCTAACCCTCAGGAACTGTGAACTCCTGTTGTGGGATAATCTTTTTGTACACTGTGAAGATGTGTCTTTGCCAAGGCACCTTCTGGTTGGTTTAATAAAGAGCTGAATGGCCAATAGATAGGCAAGAAGAGGTTAGGTGGGACTTCTGGGAGAGAGAGAGAGAGAGAGAGAGAGAGAGAGAGAGAGAGAGAGAGAGAGGAATCTAGGCGTAGGAGGGACGTCAGAGGACATGGAGAGGAAACAGGAGATGCAAGATGGAAGAGAGGTTAAAAAGTCCCGAGGCAAAACACAGATTAATATAAATGCGTTAATTTAAGTTATAAGAGCTAGTGGGACAAGCCTAAGCTATAGGCTGAGCTTTCATGATTAAGAAGTCTCCATGTCTTTTGTTTGTTTGTTTGTTTGTTTTTGTGAGCTGGCGGCCCAAAGGAATGTCCGACTACAAGCTCCCAAATTAAATACTGTCTTTTATAAGTTGCCTTGGTCATGGTGTGTCTTCACACCAATAGAAAAGCCACTACGACGCCCTTCACAGAATGAGTGTAAGGTGAGTGAGGGGAGACCCTGCTTGTTTGCACAGTCCAGAGACATAGTTCCTGGGATGAAACTGTCATCCTGGCCCTCAGACTGGGTCCACAGAAGAGCCCGAGTTAGACCCATGCTTTACGGACACAGGAGGGGTTCGCCAAAGCGCGATGCCGATTATAACAGAATGCCAAGTCGGGCGAGCATGCTTCTGCCTCTCTGAGCTTGTCTGAATGCCTTGAACACCCCTCAAGCAGGTTCCTTGGTGACTCTGTGCATCCCAAAGGCCATTGCTACGGTGTCTACACATTAAAATATGTCAGTAGCCTAGATGTTTGTCATCTCCCATCAAGTCCAGGTCAGTACAGATGAGCAGGTCTCTGACAATGCTGTAGAATGGCTGTTGAGAGAACTTAGCTAGAGTTGTATAAAGAGTTTAAAGAGGACGTATTCAAACACAATTTTCTTTTTTTCCCTGCTACATATTCGTTATATGATAGTGTTAAATTTCAAAAAGACACTTTTTTTCCAATATATCATGTACGTTAACTATATTCATGCCCCCTTTCCCTCCCTGCTAGTCTCCTTCCCTCCCCTATCTCCTTCCATGTCATATATACGTATGTGCATGCATATGTATACATGTATATGCATGTTGCTTTATGTAGCTGTGAAAAAATCTAGGACCCACAAATATAAGCAAGGTTTTTTTTAAAGAAAAAATTTATCATTTTTCCAGAATATGTAAACTTCCAGCCTGATTCTAGTTGCTTGCTGTTCACAAGCCGGAAAAGAGAAGGCTTTTTTTTGGTGGGGGGGCACCACTAAAGAGATCTTATTTTATTTTTATTGTAATTTTTCTTTATCCTTGAGAATTTCATACATGTATACAATGAAATATGATTGTAGCCAACCCTAGGAGACCTTATTTAGTTATAAAATATAACATGTCATATGCTATATATTATAGCTTCCTTGTTAAAAGCAATTTCCAGGACCATGTAGACTCTCCTTGGAGAAACAGCAGAGAGAGCCCGTATTTTACAAAAGCTCATTCCGTGTTTGGATGGTGGTGGGCAGGACAGCTACCAGCAGGAAGGATAGTCACAAGCGTTTACAGCTGAAACAGAGGTAATCTGAGCTGATGAGGAAGAGGCCTTGCCCCATCAGCTTGATCGTGGGAACGGAAGTGTCTCTTCCCCATGAACTTTAGTCAAAGTTACAAGCCCAGTCTCTGAGTCAAGATTACTGAGTTGTCTGCTGTTAAAAAAAAAAAGAAAGAAAGAAAGAGAGGGGGGGGAGGGAAGGAAGGAGAGAGGGAGAGGGAGGGAAGGAAAGGGAGGAAGGGAGAGAGAGAGAGAGAGAGAGGGAGGGAGGGAGAGGGAGAAAGAGAGAGAGAGAGAACAGAATCTCAGATAGCTCAGGCTGGTCTCCAACAAGATATATAGCCAAGGCTAACCTTGAGCTGGTAATCCTCTGCCTCCACCTCCCGAGTTCTAAGATTGCAGGCATGTACCCTTGTACTCTCTGAGCTGATGTTCTGACCTAGAATATATGGTGTGAGTGTAGGAAAGGGAAGTTCCCTGTGGGAAGCAGAGTAACGTCCCCTAGACTACCCACAGAGATCTATTCCCAATCCCTGGAACCTATCTGAGGGTCACGTGGCAAAGGGGTATAAAAAGCTGCCAATCAACTGATGTTAAAATAAGGAGAGTGTCCTGGACCAGCCAGGGGGCACAGTGGAGTCCTAGGGGTCCGTCAGAGTGGAGGAGGGTAGGGAGGAATAAACAGAGGCAAGGGAACAAGAAAAGACCTTGCCTGGATGTTGTTCGCTCCGAAGGGAGGCTCTCTAGCCAAGGAACGTAGGAAGCTTCTCGAAGCCAAAGAGGGCAAGGAAAGACACTTCACACTAGGCTTCTAGAAGGAGCGGAGCCCTGCTGACACCTTCATGTTAGCCTAGTGAGGCCCAGCTTGGACTTTTGAGTTCCAGCGCTGTAAGATGCTAAATCTATCTTGTTTCCAGCCACTGATTTGATGGACATTTATGATTGTCACAACCGAAAAAATGACAACACCCCCCAACAGGAAAAAGAAACAGTGTTTCATTCCAGAAGGCAGACGTTGCTGGATGGGGAAATAGACTAGACCAGCTGCATACTACGGACCAGTCTCTGGGCATCTTGTTAGGTCTTTTCTAAGAAGAGAATAAATCTGCTTCCTGTCACATCCATCGTCTGTTCCCCAAAGAAAATGCTCACAGCACCCACACGTGAGCAGGAGCAGAAAAGCCTGTGTGTACTCCACAGCCTGGATGGCTACATCCTTCCTTTGTTGCTGGTTGCCAGGAACAAGTTACTCAATCTTGGTGGGCTTTGGCGAGGTGATGATAATTGTCTGATGGGTTCTTTATGAAGATGAAAGACATGTACCTATAAAGAACTCCGCCTCACTGCTGGCACATAGGGGACACTTAAGAAATGTTACTAGCAATTCTTGTGACATTAGGTAATGTAGTGTAATTCTGGCCTCAGAGCCAGATTGCTTGGGTGTGAAACTCACCTTTGCCACTTGGAATGTCTGTTAGGGCAAGTGATTATCTCTTAACCCAGTTCAGTTCTTATGCAAAATGCAAATGTTATGAGTATTATCTCACAGAGCTGTGATGAGGAGCAGGATTAATACAACTATCAGCTAGTGTTTGATGTATATGATACATGCTGTCTCCCACCATCCTCTGTTGCCCTTAGTACAGGGTCACCCTCACTCTGGATGGTTAGTAACTAAACCAAGCACTCTCAGGAAGGTTTGGTGGTATCTCACACAATCACCAACACCTTTCCAGGAGGGAAGAACCGTGGTTGCCACACTGTGGAGGAGAAGCATTATCTTTCTTCTGATCAGGAAGCAAGATGTGGTAGTACTCTGTCACGCTGCAAAGGACAGTGGGAAGTTCCTAAACACACCCCACTTGATGGGATGGGATCGGGATGCAGTCCTGCAGGAGTGTATGGCTGACCTGTCATTTTCATGCTTGGTGACAAGGTGAGAAGATTAGGTTAAGGAGCCTTGTGAGTTTCCTGTTGAGAGTAATCCTTTCGACAATACCAAGAACTCTCACTTAATAGATAAGGACAGGAAATATGACAGCCCGTTCGTCAACAAGCATTTGATGGCAACAGTTGATTTAATCAAAACATTCTGGTTCTTCCCCATGTGAACCCGCACAAAGGATGAACCAATCCAGCTGCAACAAAAACATTGGTTTAACTTTGCCACATTTGTTTACTGGTACGGACTGTTTAACTTGATTGGCCAGAGTGGTCGGAAAGAGAGAGAAATACCCCAGGCCTGCTATGACTCTGACAACCAGCAGGAATGCCAGTGGCCTGGCGAAGGAGAGAACTGACTGCTCAAAGTTGTCTTCTGCCCACATACAAGTACTGCAGTTCCTAAACACACACACACACACACACACACACACACACACTAATTTAAAATATAAAATTACATTAAGGAGCAGCAGCAGAATTATGCTATGGGCACAAACATACTTATTTAGAAGTGAATTTGATAGTTTGTTTGTTTGTTTGTTTTGAGGTAATATCTCATATAGCCTTAGCAGGCTTTGAGTTTATCCACATGGTTGGGATGAACTTGAACTTTTGATTCTCCTGCTCTGATGTCCTAAACGCTCAGATTGCAGGCCTGTATACTTGGTTTACACCAAACCAGGGCCTGAGTATGTCAAGTAAGCATCTGTGATTCTAACACTGTTATGGGGAGATGGGAGGTGGAGACAGGAACTGACTTGAAGTTCATGGACCATCTGACATGGAGTATGAGGAGCAGTGTCAGAGATAACTATGGCACATGCACTAGTGCATGGCCTAGGCACTGATACATGCACATGCTTGCACACACACACACACACACACAAATAAAAAAGTTCTGTTCCCTGGTCCCTAGAGAGGGATAGGAGCTGTAGCCTATCCTCAATAACTATTATAGTTTGGAATTTTAAATGTCCTCAAGGCCATATGCTGACTTGGTCCCAAGATGAGCATAATCAGGTTGTAGAACCTTCAAGAGGTGGGGTCTAGCAGAAGGAAGTTAGTTCATTAGTGGATGTGCCCTTGAAAGGGATATCAACACCCCAACACCTTGCCTTCTCTATTTACTTTCTGGTTGTCTCCAGATGAACAGTTTTCCTTTGTCCTGAAGTTGACATGGCTCGCAGCCCTGGAGAGCAAGTGATTGTGGATTGAGGCTCTGAAAATCTGATCATTAAATTCATTATTTTTAGTATTTTGTTACAACAACGGAAAGCTAACTCAATGACCGATGATCAACCACATCTGTTTAATAAAATGGCCACCAGCATTTCAGCAACTGGGTTTGAAGATCCTCTGGAGTGAAGAGCACATTCACCCTTCAGGAGGCTAGCTCACCCCAAACCCATAGAGGCTCCTGCAAGGGCACACCTTCCCTCTGCCCCCTCAGCTGCCTGTTCATTTGCATGCTGTATAACGGACTGTACAGTGTTAAGTAAAAATTGCAGGTCATTGTGCACCAGGTTCCTCAACCACACTAAAGTTCAATTCACTAAACTGAAACTAAGCTGGTCTCTGACTTTCCAAGAAATCAGGAGAAAGATAACGGCTGGATTTCCCCAGAGGTGGCTCCAGTTGGCAAGATAATGGTGCTCTTTCTTCTTTAATCCTTCTCCAAAATAGCTAACTCGAAGTGATCCAATATTAATCATATATTTTCCTATTCTTGTGTCGCTCAGTCCAATGCCTGACCAGGAGAGCAGTCTGACACAACACATTCACTTTTTCTTTTCACTTTTACTCATTTCAGATCTTTTAACCTATAGGATCCAGCCCCTCGGCGGAGCCTGTTAAAACACCTCTATGGAATGAAGTGTTGCCTAATTTTAGAATTAAAAAAGTAATTAACCTCCTGGGGGTTGTAGCTCAGTTAGCAGTTGTCCAGAATGCACAAAGAACTAGATTTGATTCTTAGCACTTCAGAAAACTGGGCATGGCTGTGTGCACTTGTAATCCCAGCGTGTAGAAGTGGAGGCAGGAGGACTGGAAGGTCAAGGTTATCCTGGGGAAGGGAAGGTTATAGGTCCAAACTGCTATTGTTTCACTGAAAGGTCGTGTTGTCAAAGCTGCCTTTTAAATATTTCTGTTTATACTCATAGATTTATGTTTCTCTCAACCTTAGTCATGGAAGCTTCTTTTTCCCATGGGCAGTGGCTAATATAGAGGCTCGTAACTGGTCAGAGTACTGAGTGCAAGGGACCGAGAGTGCTCATCCCTGACGGAGACATCTATATCAACGGCTCTCACCAAGGTTAAGGGAGCATCGCAGAAGAGAGGTTGGGAGGAATGTGCAGGCCAGAGGATGGGAAGGTGGACTCTAAAGTGTAACATGAATCTTAAAAGGTCTTATTAATAAAAACAAACCCAGAGCCAGGTATTGGGGTGAACGCTGAAAGATCAGAGAGACACAATAGGCCACAGCTAACCTCACCTCACCAGTTCCTCAGCTGGTCTTGTTTCCTCAAACTGGAAGCCTCTGAGTGCTCATCTGAATGGATCTCAGCTGAACTGTGCTGCTAAAAGCCTACAAGTTTAACCAGGCTCTAGATCCTGTCTCCTCACGCCTTATATACCTTTCTGCTTCCTGCCATCACTCCCTGGGATTAAAGGCATGTGGCACCATGCCTGGCTGTTTCCAGTGTGGCTTTGAACTCACAGAGATCCAGACAGATCTCTACCTTCGGAATGCTAGGATTAAAGGCGTGTGTGCCACCATTTTCTGGCCTCTATATCTAGTGACTGTTCCGTTCTCTGACCCCAGATAAGTTTATTAGGGTGCACAATATATTGGGGAACACAATATCATCACACTAAAGTGTTGTCTTGTGGACATGGCCTGGCCGTTGCATTCCTGAATTGAGAGCATCTGTGGTTACTTGCCTAAGATCCAGCCTGTCAAAATTCCAGCACAGAGAGGGAAGGGCCATTGGTGCTATTGGCTCTTGGTGACTGCTAAAGGAGAGAGAATTGTTGCAGAACATTTGTTTACATGGTATGAAGATGGGTCACTGTGATTGGTTTAATAAAGAGCTGACCAGCCAATAGCTGGACAGGAGAGAAGAGGTGGGACTTCCGGGCAGAGAGAGGAACTCAGGATGAACCTAGGCTCTCAAGAGAGGCCAGCGAGACACTGAAGAAGTTGGACATACGGTAGAGAAGAGAGGTAACCGAGCCATGTGGCAGGACATAGATGAATAGAAACAGGTTACATAAGTTATAAGAGCTAATTGGGAAAAAGCCTAAGCTAAGGCCAAGCTTTCATAATTAATTATAAGTCTCTGTGTCATTGTTTGGGGGCTGGTGGCCCAAGGAAAGCCCACCCACAGAGAGTCATTTTGCTTTGGGAGAGTGGCGACTGGTAGGTTGCCCATGTTCCAGTGGAGAGCTCTGTACACATGCACACACAACCAGCACTAATTGGATTCAGTGTGTGTCCTCATTAGACTTAACTGTCAACTTAACAGAGTTGCCCGAGAAAGGAGTCTTAATTAAGGAACTATCCAGGTTAGACTGGCCTGTGGGCAATTTTATGGAGGATTATCTTGTTTGTAAATTGATGTAGAAAGGCCCAGCCTACTGTGGATAGTACCATTCCCTGAGCAGGTGGTCCTGGCTTGCAAAGTTATAAGAAAGCTAGCTAAGCATGAGCCATCAAGTTAATTGAAGGTATAAGAGCTACTTGGGAACAAGCCTAAGCTAAGGCCAAGCTTTCATAATCAATAATGAGTCTCCGTGTCATTATTTGGGGGCTGGTGGTTCAAGGAAATCTGACAAGAAAGACCTACTATAGACTTCTCTCAATAGTGGACAATGACCTGGAAGTATAACCCCAATAAATCTTTTCATCCCCTAAGTTACTTTGGGTCAGAGTGTTTTTTTTTTTTTTTTTTTATAGCAACAGAAAGGGAACTAAAACAGTGGTTTATTGAAGGAAAAGGATGAGGACAAAGAGAAGGAGAGGGGGGAAGGGAGGGTAGGAGGAAGGAGGAGGGAGAGGAGGAGACATGGAGTTGGCTGGGCAACACTGTAATATATATTATATTGGGAAATTATCATGTACTGTTTGAGCTCACTGAGAACTTGGCTCTGGAAGTGGGCCTGTGTTGCGGGATATTTGATCACAATCTGAACCCTGAGATTGCGTTATTTAAATAAAATCAACCATAGGTCAAGAGGTGGAGCAAGCAACCAGTTGATTGGAATTAACCATAGTGAGTGAGGGAAAGTCGGGAGGTTGAAGAGAGAGAGAGGCACAGGAAGTAGAAGGGAGGGACATCCGGTTGGAGGAATTTTTTTTTTTGTTTGTTTGTTTCAGATAGGGTAGGAGGAAGCTCTCGCTTTCTAAGATGACAGCAGAGGGGGAAGGCCAGCTGCTTTCTCTGCCTCTCTGAGCTAGCAGGTTTTCACCCCAGCATCTGGCTCCCAAGTCTTTATTGGTAAAATAAAAAGACAGAGACTCAGTTAAAAAACAACATTTGGCTGGGCGGTGGTGGTGGTGCATACCTTTAATCCCAGCACTCGGGAGGCAGAGCTAGGTGGATCTCTGTGAGTTTGAGGCCAGCCTGGGCTACCAAGTGAGTTCCAGGAAAAGGCACAAAGCTACACAGAGAAACCCTGTCTCGAAAAACCAAAAAAAAAAAAACAAAAAAACAAAAAAACCCCAAAAAACAAAAAAACAAAAAAACAAAAAAACAACATTTGCCTCCCTATGTGGAGGAGAAGTCTCCCCCTGGGCCAAAGTCTCAGCAGCAAGGCAGCAGCGGCTGTGGAGGCACAGACAGCAGCTGGGGCAGCAGTAGGATCAGGTGCAGATGCTATGCCTCAGGAAGACAGTAGGCCCCTGTCCCCAGTTAGTTTCTGCTGGGTGCTTTGTGTGTCCAATTAGAGGATGTTTTGCTATCTGTCCGTCCGTCCACCCATCCACCCATCCGTCCGTCCATCCATCCATCCATCCATCCATCCATCCATCCAACCATCCATCCATCCAACCATCCATCCATCCATCCATCCATCCATCCATCCATCCATCCATCCATCCAACCGTCTGTCCGTCCATCCATCCATCCATCTCTATATTTCTCTATCCTATCTCTCTATCTATCCATCTATCTGTCTATCTATCTATCTATCTATCTATCTATCTATCTATCTATCTATCTATCATATCTATCTATCTGTCTATCTATCTATCTATCATATCTATCTATCATATCTATCTATCTCTATCATCTATCTGTCTGTATCTATCTATCATCTATCCATTTCCTATTGTTGTTCATTCTTTCACTTTGGCTTGCTGTAAACTTAATAAACCCACTCATTCAAAACACCAAATATGGTGATCATAGATCATTCTCTGGACCATTCAGAGAATTTTTATTTTATTTTATTTTATTTTTTTGGTTTTGGGATTAATTGGTGGAGAGAGAATAGGGGATAGCTATACTCAAAATGCATTGTATACATGTACGCCATTCTCAAGGAGTAAGTTTAAAAAAAATTTTAATGACACTGCCTCACTCAGCCCTGTGTGGTGGCGCACACCTTTAATCCCAGCACTTGGGAGGAAGAGGCAGGTGGATTTCTGTGAGCTCCAGGGCAGCCAGAGCTACATAGTGACACCCTGTCTCAGAAAAAAACAAAACAAAACAAAACCAAAACCCAAACAAACAAAAACAAAAAAGAAAGAAAAAAGAAAATGCACCCCTGTGTCACAAAGATTTTATCCTAGCTCGAGGCCTATTTTCCCCCCAGAGATCACTTTTTTGGGATGATTTTTTTTTTTAAGAGGATGTGAAATTGGAAGGGACATATATTTGGGCACAGAGACCTGGGAGAGCTGGAGGAGGCAGTAGTGGGGGGGGGGGATATCAACAAAATACATTGTATACATGTATAAAACTTTCAAAGAATAAATAAACTATTATTAAAAAGAGAGAGAAAGCTAAGCGCAGACTCAGCTAACATGCTTGGGGTGGCTGGACATTTTTCTTCTGTGTTGTGTAAAGAGAGGGAGCCTGCTTCCAGGCAGAGGATAACACTGGCCTCCTCCTGGGTTGGGGAGGCTAATGTTTCCTCCTACAGATCCAGTAGCCCACCTGTGGCAGATGGACAACCCCACGCACAGAATCTTAACTTCATGCCAGGACACGCTCAGTAACTGGCTAAGGGGATGGCAGCGGGTTCCAGAGAAACGGTCCACAGTAGGAAGCTGGACTGCCAGCCCGGGGTGGGGGGGGGGACTGCACAGAGTCGGCACAGTGTGATGTGTACTGATCACCATCCCTCTCTGTGTTTGTGTCCAGGCTCCAGAAACAAGGACCATTTCTCATCACCAGCTGCCATTGCTGCTGAGAACCACATTGGGATGCAATTGGAGGTAGAACCTGGTATAAACTGAAGCTCCAAGACCCATTTCAATAGCCCATCAGATTTCCCTCAAGAAATGTCTATTCCAAAAATACAGTAAAAATTCAGATGTGTGAGTGCAGCCTGCACGCTCAGGGATGTTGTGGTCGTTTGAATGTGATTGGCCCCCATAATCTCATAGGGAGTGGCACTGTTAGGAGGTGTGGCTTTGTTGGAGGAAGTGTGTTACTGTGGGGCCGGCTTTGAGGTTTCCTATGCTCGGGATACCACCCAGTGTCTCGGTTGACTTCCTGCTGCCTGCAAGATGGAGGACTCTCAGCTACTCCTCCAGCACATCTGCCTGCATGCTGCCATGTTCCCTGTCATGATGATAATGGACTGAACCTCTGAACTGTAAGCCACCCCAATTACATGTTTTCTTTATAAGCATTGCCATGGTCATGGTGTCTCTTCACAGCAATAGAAACCCAAACTAAGACAGATGTGAACCTGCCAGGGGATGTCTGCATTTCTAACAAGTTCCCAGGTGTCTCTCAGCACCACCTGTGGACTCTTGTTTTTAAAAAGATCCAAGACTTGCCCAGCTATGTGACTTCAGAGGGCAGGGAAATAGTGACACCTTCTTCCACCCATAAAAAGCCAAGGGCAACACTCTCATAACAAAAGACGAGAGGCTAAGGCTGTGAAGTTGATCTAATCATGCCTTTACCTGATGTGGGATCCTTCAGAATCCAGGACCCCAACGCCCATGACAAGTCTACAGGTTCTAAGGAGGCTGGATATCTGTGTAGAATTGCGATTGTACTTAGGGGCATGGTGTCATGGGAATAGTGAGAGAGGGGTAGGAATCCAGCAAGGCCTGTCTGTTCAGATTCTTCTTGGCTTCTCTGTATGACTTTTCTTCCTCCTGGGTGTGGAAGAGGATCTCCCCCCGCCCTGCCGAGACAGGGTTTCTCTATGTAGTTTTGATGCCTGTCCTGGATCTCACTCTGTAGACCAGGCTGGCCTTGAACTCACAGAGATCTGCCTGGTGTAAGGATTCTGTCCTTAATTATGTCACCAGCCTGCGATGGCGTCCCAACCTAAAAAGCGGGTGGGCCCTCTGTGCACCCCCCTTCTCTTTCCTCTCTCTCTCTCCCCCTCCCCCTTCTCTCCCAATGCACTCTCCTCCACCACGAGCAGAGCAACACCTGGCTCTGCCTCCTGAGTGCTGAGATTAAAGGTGTGTGCCACTGCTGCCTGGCCAGGCTCTTTCTAGAAGGATCTTATGATCTACTACCATACAAGGTCAGAGAATTTCCTTATGGCCATATCACAGAAGGCAAAGAACTTTGAATCACCTAGGGTTCATGCGTGCCTTTGGGAGGAAGGGCTTCTAGTGTCTGGGACTCATTTTGAGGGAGAAAGACGGTTTCTTTAGCTTACCTTGGGGAAAAGGCACAGAAAGGGGCCATAGAAAAAGGAGAGCTGGAGGTCAGAGAGGGGTGTGGTCTCTGAGATCAGTGTCATTTAGTTTAAAGTATTCAGCCTGCCGAGGTGTCACACTTGGGGGATGCTGTCATCTGAGACGTAACAGTTTCTTCCTTTTGACTCTAAAATGGAGGCAGTATTTCCTTCCTTGTGTGCTTGGGTGAGAAACAAATAAAATCATGCCTACATGGAGTGTGTGTGTGTGTGTGTGTGTGTGTGTGTGTGTGTGTGTGTGTGTGTATGAAGCACATAATAAATTCTAGTAAAGGACCAACATTAATCATGATTAATTTTCTATTTCTGTAACTACCTTTGTTCAAGCCATTGTATCCAATGGCTCTATCTGGTAGCCCCTTATGTCCCCTAAACAATCTTCCAGTCCAGTTGGAGAGGACAGTGGAGAAGGTAGGGTGATGAGAGGGATAATCAGGTCAAAGCCAGTTCCAGTGGAAGGGTGCTCCTGCCAGCCTTAACACATTTAAAAGCCTGACCCTCTAAAACGGGCACTGGAGAGAGAGTGTGAGTGAATGTATATGGAGCATCGAACAACATGCTTTCCCACAAAGCCAGTCTCAGGACTCTAAAAGACATGTATTAGCAGAGACCAGTTGGTGGAGATTCAGCTTCCAATGCCCGTCTGTCCTTCCAGGAGTGACTAGTAGGCTGCCACTTTTTCAGCATCTAGACCAGGGTGTGAGGCCCAGAAGCACAGGACCACAGGACAGCTGGCCACAAAGGGTTGTCTGGTTTCCATGGGGGCTGTATGCAGCCATATGCAAGGCAGGATGACAAGATCTGCTCCTCATGGGCCATCTATCCTGGTCAATATAGAAAGTGTTCACTGCTTTCCAGTTCTGTACAGGGAAGTGTTGCGGGATTTTTGATCACACTGTGAACCCCGAGTTTGCGTTAATTAAATAAAACCTTGGGTCGAGAGGTGGAGCCAGCAACTAGTTGACAGGAGGTAGCCATAGAAACTTAGAGGGAGTCCAGAAAATGGAGAGAGAAATGTCCAGGAAATAGTAGGGAGGGACTTTGAGTGTGATGGTCCTTTTTTGTTTTGGGATATTAGAAGAGAGCCCTTCATGTAGTCAGACTTCCTTTGGGCCACCAGGCCACAAAAAATGACAAGGAGACTTCTTATTAATTATGAAAACTCGGCCTTAGCTTAGGCTTGTTCCTAACTAGCTCTTATAACTAAATTAACCCATATTTTTAATCTACATTCTCCTATGTGCTTGTTACTGCGTCTCCTTTTTGCCCATCCTGCTTCCTCTACATCTTGCTGGTGACTCCACCTTTTTCTTCCCAGAGTTCTCTCTCCCTAGATATCCTGCCTAGCTACTGGCTCTTCATCTTTTTATCAAGCCAATCAGAATGACACATTTTCACAGTGTACACAAACAACTTTGTATTCCACAACACCTTCTTGCTGGGTCCCTGGCTAAGGTGGAAGGTCAGCTGGTTGCTTCTTGGCCTCTCTGAGCTAGTAGGTTTTCACCCCAGTATCTGACTCCCGAGTCTTTACTGGTGATATAGAATGAGAGAGACTTAGTTAAGAACTACATTTGGCTGCAGAGGCAGAGGCCTTGGCCTGAGCAGCAGGCCAGTGATTGCAGTCAGTAAGCTCAAACAGCAGCAGATTCAGGTGCAGCCACTGCTGGGCCAGCGATAAAACTAAAGGAAGGCCAGGCCCTGAGGGAGAACATGCTTGAGTTCTTCTGCATGGGTCCCCACTGTGAAATCTCCTTGGCATTTAAAGGAGGCTGATACATGGGTCCCACCCCAGGGACTCTGGCTGAATTAATTCAGGTTGCATTCTAGGCATCAGGGTTTCGAGTGCTCCCCAGGTGTCGCTGTGGGATCCAAGGCTGGAAACAGTGCTGTCTCACTCAGTTCTGAGTCATTCTCTGAGGACCTGTTGCTAGATGGCAGGTGTGTAGGGATGACTACTGTCAGGGCATTTCCATCACTTGGTGGCATATCCTTGCCTTAGAAGCTAGCCAAGAAAGTTCAGAATGCCCAGGATGTTGACAAGGGGTAGTCACTACAGAGCAAAGTGAGGTTGGCCTATAGAATCATGTCCTTCCCTCTGAGAGGACCTCCAGCTTAGCCCGAGAGGAAAAAGACTCATGAGGGGATTCTCGGGTAGTGTCTAGGTGCTGCTCTCCTGACTTGAAACAGCTGCTGTATGGGGGTGGTACCCACTTTTTCACGGTGCTCAAACAGGAGTGCCAAGGGTGTTTGCAGGACTGGATCACCCGTTCCTAAGCCTGGCGACGACCAAGTTTATGAACATTTGCCCTCCCTGCCCCCTCTTTTCTGCCAGGCCGGGCTGCTCTTCCAAGTACAACTGCCGATCAATTCTGCAAATATTATTGGAAGTCTATTTGCTGACAGGTACCATACTAGGAAACTGGAGGCATGCTGATAATTGTCTTATCAATATCATTCTTGGAATGCTAGTACTGCACAAGTTATGGCTTCTCCAAAGTTCAGGTTCTTATCTTAACAAGGCCCATGTGGAAAGATGGCGAAATTCTAGAGAGTTAAAAACCCTTAGAACAGCGTTTCTCAACCTGTGGCTTGCAACCCCGGGTTGACTCACCCTATCACAGGGGTCACCTAAGACCATCAGAAAACACAGATACGTACATTATGATTCACAACAGTAGCAACATTACAGTCGTGAAGTAGCAATGAAATTATTTTATTGTTGCGGGGGGGGGGGTCCCCACAACATGAGGAACAGTATTAAAGGGCCACGGAATTAGGAAGGTTGAGAACCACTGCCTTAGAATGATGCCTGACCTGCATTAAGTACCTAATAAATAATAGCCAGTGTTCTTTTTAAAATTATTATTCATCACAGTCTGAATATTCGTGTTCTCTGGCAGTTCAGTACTCTCCAGTAGAGGACTTGGGGATGATGAAGGTATGAAGGCAAGACCCTCAAAACGAGATTAACGTCCTTGTAAAGCGGTTTAAGGGCATGAGTTTGCTTTTAGTGTTGTGTGACGTCACAATCAGAAGGTGCTACCTTTGAAGGAGAGAGAAAGCCCTCAGGAGATGAGGAATCTGTAGACACTTGGGTCTTGTTTTCTTAGGGCCAGAACTGTGAGCGATACATTTCTGTAGTTTCTAAATGGTGTAAGGAGTTTTATTTCCCAGCCTGAATGGACTAAGGCATGATTATTACTACGGCCGTCAAAGTAAACAAAACACTTGTCGCCCTCAAGCTGAAGGAATGCACAGGGTAACCGGAAAAACAAGCCATTTAAATAGCATGGTAGGTATTAATCTACTTGGATCTGGATATAGAGGCATTGTGGAAACATTTGGGGATGGGGGCTGGACAGGAGTGGGGAATGTGGTAGTTTGAATGAGAATAGCTGTCATAGGTTCATATATTCCAGTGCTTGGTTCTCAGTTGGTGGGCTGTTGGGAAGTGTTAGGAGGTATGGCCTTGTTGGAGGAGGGGTGTCACTGGGGCTGGGCTTTGAAGTTTCAAAAGCTCACACCAGGCCCAGTCTCTCTCTGTGTCTGCTGCCTGTGGATCAGCACCTTGCCTATCTGTCCGCTGCCATGCTCCCTACCGTGATGACAGTGGACTAGTGCTCCCAAGCTGGAACCAAGCCCCCAATTAAATGTTCTCTTCTATAAGTCACCTTGGTCATGATGTCTCTTCATAGACACAGAACAGTAACTAAGACAGGGAGTTATTCTTAAAGGAAATAATGGCTTAAAATGAGACCAAGAAATGACTAATGCGATTATTAGATATGGGAGGAGTTTGGAGAAGAGAGATCATTCTGGGCAGAGGGACAAACACTGTGTAGTTTGTGGTGACAGAGGACCAGCCCTGGAGAAGAAGAAAGGTGAAGAGGAGAGAAGGGCACAGGGCTGAGTCATGCAGGCCATGAAATCAGCTGCAGATTGACTCGAAGGTAGAGAAAACAGAGGCTTTGCTGTTGAACTTTGAGTCAAGCAGGAGAGATGAATCCAACAGGTTGTTTGTTAGTCTAAGTTAAGATGTAACACTGTATATGTACAGGAAGGAGGGACTTCATGGGTGAATTCTGCCAAGCACGTAGTGAAGAAATAATACCCACTCTACAGGAGCTTTCTAAAAACAAACTACCCAACAGATTCTTATCACCGTAAACATATACTTATTCTCAGACCCAATGTACCACTCCTTGATTCATACGCAAGAGAAATGAACTCGTATGTCCACAAAAAGATTTGTATATGAATGCTCTTAACTTTTTTTCATAATGGCTAACTACTAAAAACAAATGTAAGTTAACTAATAGAATCCATAAACAAATTTTATGACCTCCCAGCCATCAAATAATGCTGTTAAACCATAAGTTATTCTAAAAAACAGTAAGCTAAATAACTATATAAAACATAAAAAAGACATACTATATTATCCCATTTATATAAAATTTTACAGGACAGATTAGACATTTCTGGGAAATGGGGTATGTGTATCACTGGGTTAGAGAATACGTGTATATTTACTGTGATAAGAAACTGTCAGGTGGGGCTGGAGAGATGGCTCAGTGGTTAAGAGCACTGGCTGTTCTTCCAGAGGACCTGGGTTCAATTCCCAGCACCTACAGGGCAGCTCACAGCTGTCTGTGACTGTTTCCAGGGAATCTGACACCCTCACATAGACATACATGCAGGCAAAACACCAATGCACATAAAATAAATAAATCTTTTTTAAAAAAGAAACGGCCAGGTATTTTGTTTTTAGGAAGTTTATGTAGAATAGATATATTTTCTTCACTAGGCATTTGGCAGGATTCACCCATGAAGTCTTTTGAATCCAATTTTTTTTTCTTTCATAGAAACAGGGCTATACAAATTGTCCATTTCTTCCTGAGTAAGCTTTGGCGCTTTGCATTTTATTATTTTGTGGTGGTCTTTTGCAGGCCATTGTCCTAGAACTATCTAAGTTCCCAGCTGTTACAGTGATCATCTTAATAATAACTTTCAATGTTATTTTGTAGTGTGTGTGTGTGTGTGTGTGTGTGTGTGTGTGTGTGTGTGCGCGCGCGCGTGCACGCATGCGCGCGCACCATACATGTACAGAGGTTGAGGTCAAGTGTCCTTCTTAGTTGCTGTCCATCTTCTTTTGTGAGACAGGGTCTGGCGCTGCAGTGGTTTGAATGAGAATGGCCCCCAGAGGCCGAGGTATTCGAACACTTGGTGGTAGCGATGTTGGGTGAGGCGGTAAAGCCTTGTTGGAAGAAGCATGTCACTGGAGACAGTTTTGAGGCCCACAGCCTCGCTCCTCTCCACTTCTAGCTTACTTTTGCTTTCTGCTTCGTGTTTACCGTTGAAGATATGACTTCTCCTGATGTCATTCCTACCCCTCTGGCACTGTAACCCCCAAATAAACTCTTCCTTAAGTTATGGTGTTCATGGAGTTTTGTCACAGCCACAGAAAAGTGACACACACACTCACTGATCCCAAAGCTTACCCATTTGGCCTGGACAGCATGTTCCAGTGACCACCTCTTCCTCTGTGCATCCCTCCTTGGCCCAGTGCTGGGGTTCTACACAGACCTTCCGGTGCCTGACTTGTATGTAAATGCTGGGATCCACACGTAGGTCCTCAGGCTTGTATGGCAAGACCTGACCAACTGAGCCTCTTCTCCTGCTCTCTATGCCATGCTGCTTCTTGTAATTCTGCAGCTGGAATCAACAGAGCACAATACAATTAGTCTAGTTGACAGTAACTATGTGGCAGAGTGGAACGCATTGTAGACTGTGGGCTTAAAATATTATGTCGACAATGACAAGTAATTGCCTGGTGACTTTGCCAGACAAATTTGCCTCTTCTAAGAATGTGTCTTTGAATGGGAGGGAGAGAGAGAAAAACTTGCTCAGAGGAATTTGCAATAAAAATCTTCCCAGCAAGCATTGGAAAAGCCAAAGGAAAAGGCAGGATTTATGACCATGGTGTCTAGAGAGCTATTTGTGAAGACTTATTTTTAAGTGTGTGTGTGTGTGTGTGTGTGTGTGTGTGTGTGTGTGTGTGCAGGAGACTATGGAGGCCAAAAAAAGGGTGCTGAATCCCCTGGGGCTGGAGCTACAGGTGGTTTTGAGCCTTTCCCCATGGTCTTGGGAGCCAAATTCTAAAGAGATTTGTATGTGTTGTGTGTGTTTCATAAGAAACAAGACTTCAATGTTTATTTTAGGATTTTTGGCATACAGATACAAACTTCTTGTCTGGGAGTATATTAAAACAAAACAGAAAAGATATGACTTTTCCCTAGACTATTCTTAATAATTTTTGAGAAAGCCAGGTATTGTGACTTAGGCCTATAATCTCAGCACTCTGGAGACTGATGCAGGAGAATGGCTGTGAGTTCTAGGCCAACCAGAGCTACAATGTGAGATTCTGTCTCAGAAAACAAACAAACAAACAAACAAACAAACAAACAAACAAACAAACATGTTTTGGAGGGGCCTGCAGAGATGGCTCAGTGCTTAAGAGCACTTATTGCCCTTGCTGAGGACCCAGGTTCAGTTCCCAGCACCTACCTGGTAGCATGCATCCATTTGTCCCTCCAGTTCCAGAGGATCTGATACCCTCCTCTGACCTCTGCAGACACTAGGCATTCATGCCTTTCACAGACATGCACGCAGACAAAACACTGATGCACGTAAAATATATACATCTTTCAAACCTTTTGGACCAGTGCTTGCAATTATTTGAATGGCCTATTTTAAAAGCAACTTTCTCTCCCAGCTTCTTCCCATGTGAAGTGTTACCTTGGTGCACACCACTCTATTGTTTCTAAGACTGATCTGCTTACAACTACAGAACTGTCTGGGTAAAGTCTTTTAGCTCAGTTTTGCTTACCCGTGGAGTATGCATTTTTTTTTTCAATTAGCATCAAAGAGTGGTTATAAAAAAAAAAACAGGTATATGTACTATAATGTACTGGTGGAGAGTGATTGCAGTCATGATATAAAGGTAAGTAGATGTTCATAGATGCATCTTCTCCTCCTCCTCCTCCTCCTCCTCCTCCTCCTCCTCCTCCTCCTTCTTTTCAGTTTTACAAGACAGTGTTTCTCTGTGTAGTCCTGGCTGTCCTGGAACTCTGTAGCCCAGGCTGACCGTGAACTCACAGAGATCCTCCTGCCCCCTGCCTCCCAAGTACTGGGATTAAAGGTGTACATCACCATTTCCCTCCCAGCTAGACTTTTTTATGGGGAGGCAGGAACAGTATAACTTTATGATGCTAAGGTATCAGAAAATGTTCCTATGTAACCAGCTGGCTTTCCTTTCCAGAAGGTGCATGCAGCTTTTCCTGTGGCATGTGGAGGGAGCTGCGGTTTGTGAAACCTGCTTTTTTGGCTCTGCCGCATGTTTTTGACTAGAGTTCATCTCACCCTTGATTGGTTGATCCGGTTCTGCTGTTTCTCAGAATTCCATGACTAAGCCAGGAATGGCATGTGTTGTTTATTGATACGCATTTATTTTGCCTGGCTGGATTACCACACCATCACAGCAGACTTTGACCCTTGTGAACATATCTGGAAACTCAAATACATTAGAAGCCCAGGGCTAATGACACCATCAATTGTTCTCTGGGAGGTTATGGAGCAGAAGCTGGCGGTGATTCAAATGAGAAGAAAACGTGTGTGTGTGTGTGTGTGTGTGTGTGTGTGTGTGTGTGTGTGTGTGGTATGTGTGTGTGTGGTGTGTGTGTGGTATGTGTGTGTGTGGTTGGTGGTGGTGTTGTGTGTGGTGTGTGTGTGTGTGTGGTGTGTGTGTGGTGGTGGTGGTAGTGTGTGTGTGTGTGTGTGTGGTGTGTGGTGTGTGTGTGGTATGTGTGTGTGTGGTGTGTGGTGGTGGTGGTGTATATGGTGTGTAGTGGTGGTGTGAGTGTGTGCGTGTGTGTGGTATGTGCAGTGGTGGTGTGAGTGTGTGTGTGTGTGGTATGTGTGTGTGTGTTGGTGTTGGTGGTGGTGGTGGTGTGTGTGTGTGTGTGTGTACAAATTTGTATGCATGCCGGTGCACACATGTGTGGAGGTCAGAGGACAGACAACCTCTGCTGTCGTTCCTTGGACACTGTCAACCTTGCTGTTTTGAGACAGGGTCTCTCACTGGCACGGAGCTCACCAATTAGGCTAGTCTGGGTGGCCAGAGAACCCCAGGACCCACCTGCCTTTGCCTCCTGGCACTCCAGTGGCCGAGGGGGCCACCATGCCCGGCTCCTTTTTACATGGGTTCTGGGGATCAAACGCAGCTCTTCCTGCTCACAAGGCAAACACTGTACTAACTGAACTCGTCCTCCAGCCTGAGAAGGTAACTTAATAGCGCATTCAACCCACTTTTTTTTTTTTTTCATGATACTAACGAGAAAACCAAAGTTTAGAGGAAGTCCAGAAGGATGGCTCAGTGTGTGAAGCCCTTGCCCTACAAGCCTGACAAACAGGGTTTGACCTTTGGGACCCACACACCGGTGGAAGGAGAGAACTGACTCCACAAAGCGGAGCCCACATGTCTCAGTCAGGGTTTCTACTGCTGTGAAGAGACACCATGACCACAGCAACTCTTACAAAGGAAAACATGTAACTGGCCTAGCTTATGGTTTCAGAGGTTTAGCCCGTTATCATCATGGTGGGAAACCCAGCAGCATGCGAGCAGACACAGTGCCTGAGAAGGGGCTGAGAGTTCTGCATCTTGATCTGCAGGCAACAGGAAATCAACTGTGACACTGGGCACAGCTTGAGCAAAGGAGACCTCAAAGCCCACCCCCACAGTGACACACTTCCTCTAACAAGACCACACCTACTTCAACAAGGCCACACTTCCTAATAGTGCCACTCCCTTTGGAGGGCCATTTTCTTTCAAACCACCACACCACATAAAGGTGGAGTTGAGTCTTTTGACTGCCCCTCAACATGCATCAGTTGACCCCTCTGACCCCCATACATGCACCACAGCATGTCCACTAGTTCACTCTGCACCACAACAAAAATATTAATATCCACCAAGGGTCTTGATCAAGGTCCCCTCTTCCACAAAGCCAGCTGGGATCTTCCTAGGTGTCTGCAAAGCTTCTCTTTCTCCCATGAGGTTTCACCCCCTGTTGGGATTATCCTGAGATGGACCCCTTCTCACAGCATGGCACTGAGATGTTCTTAAGGGGTGAACTCAAAAAGCCCAGAACGTTGGAAGAATGTGTTGATTAGATGAGTCTTGCCCACACTCTTCACTAGATACTATTTTTAGGGGGTCGGATTCACAAGAGATTGAGGAAAAACTTCACGAAAGCCGAGCTCCTCATGGTCACAGGCCCAAGAGTGAAGTTAATCACGAGATCGAGCCAAGACACACTTCAACGCCTAAGATGAAAAAGTTAAAAGGACCCAAGCCAGAAAGAAGGTAATTAAAAAAAAGATTCATTTTCTTCATTTGGTCTCTCATTCTGTGAGTTTTGGCGGGTGCCTACCATAGCCAGGGGGTGGGGAGGGGGTGTGTTTAGAGTATTAGAGATACAGCAGTGAGGACACAGACCAAGTTTCTACTTAGATTTCGTTGGGGGGCGAGGGGGGGGTGGATAGTAAACACAACAAACGAACAATCATTGTAATGACAGGTCTCACCAAAGGCCTAGGTGAAAAAGTTAAGCCAGAAGGACAGAAATAATCACAGGCAGGGCTAAAGAGTGGGAGAGGAAGCTTTTCTGAACAAAGGCCCAAATTCAGTGACTGCCTTATGGATACTGGGGAAAGAGCGTTTCAGAAGGGACAATGGCCCCAAGGCAGGTTTGGCGTATTGAGAAAAAAGGAGACAAGAGGTTAGCGCACCATGGGGGAGGAGAAAGGAGATAAAAACTGTCTTGCACTGGTGAAATAGTCTCTTTCCCAGAACTAAAGTCTTGTGGTTGATGACCTCTGACTGCACAGTCCAATCCTGTTACAGAGTCCCTCCAGCACTGAAGGCAACCTCCAGTTCTCAGAAGTCCTTAAATAGAGTCATTCTGCACAGCCCTTGCACTCAGGGTTTTCACCTGAGGCTAACAGGTGTAGGGATTTACAGTGAACCTTGAAGAGGCTTTTTTTTTTTTCTTCCCTTCTTTAAACAAGGTCTCATTAGGTAGCCTCAGCTGGCCTGGAACTCACTATGTGAAGTAGGCTGGCTTCAAACTCATAGAGATCCTCTTGCCTCTGTCTCCTGAGTGCTGGGATTGAAGGATTGTGCCAACGTGCCCAGCAGATTTTTTTTTTTTTCAGAGAAAAAAATCTTAGTTGTAACTTGTACCCCAAAGCCTCTAAGAGTAGGCAGGAACATAGAAGAATGAAATAAGTCAGCGGTGAGAAACTAGTCTCTGTGTAACAGCCCTGGCTGTCCTGGAACTCGCTCTGTAGACCAGGCTGGCCTTGAACTCACAGAGATCCACCTGCTTCTGCCTCCCTAGTGTCGAGATTAAAGGCGTGTGCCACCACCGCCCCAGTGAGAATCCAGTCTCTTAAACACAATGAGTTACTTCACTTCCACGGACAAATATGCTTTCTCCCACTTGTGATACAATCAGTCTTTTAAAATCTCTTAAAATTACCTGTGTGTGTGTGTGTGTGTGTGTGTGTGTGTGTGTGTGTGTGTGTGCATATGCCATGGCATAAACCTGACAAAGGATGTCTTTGGAGGTCAGAGGACAACTTGTGGGAGTTGGTTCTCTCCCTCCTTTATGTGGGACCCAGGGATAGAGCTCAGTTGTCAGCCTCCATGGCAAGCACCTTCACCCACAGAGCCATCTCACTGGCTCCGTATTTAATATTTTGGGGACCCTCCCTTATTTCCCCACTATGGGTAGACACTGAAGTATAGAGAATTATTCCTCCACCATAAGATAAAACTGCAAGGGTTTCTCACAAAAAGCAATTTATGTGCAGTGCTGGGGAGGTCACAGAATGGGTGACGTCTGTGGCCCCTGGGAGGACCATGTGCTGGCCAGAGAAGGCGGTCACCATTCTGCTTCTGGTGCTGTCTTGAGAGAATGGGACCTCATGCTGACAGATCATATAGTTGGGCAAGAGAGGGGGTTAAGCTGGATGTATTGGGGGAGTGAAATCTCTCGATGTTTAATCTTTCTGGTTTTGAATGCTGGTGCACCCACCAACCAATCTGAAGAAGTCAGCCCATAGGCAGGTGATTTTGTGGCTTCTACATTTACAAGAATTTCTGAGAGAGCTCTGATTTGAATAGCATTCACAACCTCCACCCATCAACATACACTTTGGGGGAAAATCTGAGGCCATGGCCACCTGCGACGTTCTTAGGTCTCAGAAGCCTGTAGGATGGCTCCTGTCTGCCTCACTTTCCTGACCCCCAACCCTGGCCTGGGGCACTGATTCCAGTGGTATCATCCTCTTCCCCTTCCTTTGCCCTCCAGAGAGTCCTCTGTTACAGGGATGGCACAAGTAGGGATATTATGAAAGGGATGTGGTATTAAAAAAAAAAAAACCCTGATGAAAAGTGGGAGCTGCTTCTTAGCACCAACAATAGCTCCTGTCTTGCTTCTCTCAGGACTCTCCACTCCTTCCTCTAAATTTCTCAACACTTAGCCCCAGCCACAGCCTGAGAACGCCCTGGCTTACAGTTACAGAAACCCAAGTCAAACCAGGTCAGGGAAAAGTAGTCATCAGCTTCCATACCCAAGAATCCCAAGGGCAGTACAGTTTCACACACCTTGGATTCCAATACCAGGATCTCTTTAAGTGCCTCCAGCCTCAGCTTGCTTACCCTGTTATCTTCCTTCTTTTATGTGGCTGAAAATGAGTTGACCTACTTGGTCATCGTGGCTGTTTCTTCTGAAGCATTTATACTCAAGTCTTGAAGACAAGGATCTAGTTGCCTGAGGGAGTTGTGACACTAGACACGTCCTCGTGTCCCAGGGCACACATGAGTCACTCCTGTGGATAAACCAGGCTGACATGTGCTCTTGAAGAGTGAATGGTCCCAGGATCAGAGAGGGTTGAGGGCGCTCTGTGTGGCGGTTGTTACAGAGGTGGGGTGTCATATATTTGAGGAGGAGGGGTAGTGGACACGTACTTTCGGCCTACAAGTACATGAGACTCACATCAGATTTAGTTGCCAAAGGTCAGCATTGTTCACACAGCTCCTGTAAACTGGTAGAAACTTGTTGATTTCATTATCAGCATATCCTCATTGCAGAACAAATATGTCCAGTTTGGTGCACTTTGAAGGGTGTTCAAGTCCAGGCTATTTCTCAATGTAGGCAATGGAGGAAGCTCTTTAGTTTTGTGAACAACACAAAACTAGAACCATAGTAGGAATCTTGCCATAGTCAGTATCTTGCCCAACTGAGCAGACATGCTCTTAAGCATCCAGTAACAGAATGGTATCACTTTTTGATTCCCTATAAATTTTGTTTATTTTAAAATTGTATTTGTTTATTTATGTATGAAGTGTTTTGCCTGTATGTATGTCTGTGCCTGCCTAGTGCCCTCAAAGGCCAAGAGAAAGCATTGTATCCCCTGGGGTTACAAATGGTTGTAAGCTGCCATGTGGTTGCTGAGAATTGAACCTGGGTCTTCTGGAAGAACAGCCAGTGCTCTGAACCACTGAGCCATCTCTCCAGCCTCAACACCCCATACATTTTAAAGTTGAATCAGAACTCCAGGGAATCAAATTCCATGAAGTTCTGGGGCAGCCACAGAGGGAAGTTTGTGGTGAGAATGGATTTAATTTCCTATAGGCAAAAGTAAGACAGTCTTCTCCCTCCAGAGAACTATCCAAACTCACTGGAGGCGCAAGGGTGGTAAGTGAAGTAACAACCAGTCCTTGGAAGGAGTATGCTAAGCGCCAAAGCTCTTTTCATAGATTATTTCAATTATCACAACATCTTGTGGGGCAAGATGTTGGCAACATGTGTGTTCCGTGGGGCACCAGGTATAGCATCCCTGTAAGGTAGGCTCTATCACTGTCTCCGCAAGAGGCCAATTTATCAAAGATCACATATGTAACAGATGGAGGGTTCACACCTGGAAATGCAATCTTAAAGTCATGTTGACAATGTTGTTTATTCATTCCTACTTATATTCCTTAGTCGATGATGTCCAAGGCATCCTGTATGCTGAGAATGATTCTAGGTGCTGGAATAGCAGCCATATTTGTGAACAATGCAAGAAAAAAAAAATACAGGAATGCCGGGCGGTGGTGGCGCATGCCTTTAATCCCAGCACTCGGGAGGCAGAGCCAGGCGGATCTCTGTGAGTTGGAGGCCAGCCTGGTCTACAGAGTGAGTTCCAGGACAGGCACCAAAACTACACAAAGAAACCCTGTCTTGAAAAAACAAACAAACAAACAAAATACAGGAAGCTCACATTCTAGAACAGAAGAAATATAGTAAGTTGTAAAGGTACATAAAACATTGTCTAAGTTGGGAGAAGTGACTCACACCTTTAATGACTGTGGTTGGGGAGCTGAGGCAGGAGGATTCCCTTGAGTTTAAAGCCAGCTTGGGCTACAAAGTGAAACATTGTTTCAAAAAGTCCCTTGTCCTCCCCCAATAAAATACCATAGATAGTGGTGCCTGTTAGTAAAAACACTAGAGCTAGAAGAGGTGTGTGTGTGTGTGTGTGTGTGTGTGTGTGTGTGTGTGTGTGTGTGTAACATTTTAAATTGGGTGGCAAGTCTTGATAAGAAAGGGACATTAAATAAAGATTCTAAAGAAATTGGGAGCAACCATACAGGTCTCTGAAAGAGCACCGGAAGTGGAGGAGACAATAACTGGCCCTAAAGACGGGGGGGGGGGGGGGGGGGGGGCAAGAATGGAGTGTTCTAGAAATGGCAAGGAATCCACTAGTATGACTGAAGCTGGCTGACTGGGGCTCAAAGCTCTGGGAAACAAGATACAAAAGGTGAGTGGGAATGGGTCTTAGGAGACTTTGCATACAGCTGGACTCGGTCTTTTATTTGGGTACAATGTAGTCATTTGGGTCGGGCCAGAGGAAAAAAACAAGAAACGACCCAGTTGCAACATATTTACTCTTTACTCTCTGTCAAGAGGCCGCAAAGGGGCAAGGAAGCTACTTCAGAGACTCCACAGTGACCTGGGCGGTTTGTCTTGGTGTGCACTAGACATGTGGCAAGCTCTTCAAGTTTAAGTTTATTGTGAAATCAGAGTGGAAAGATTGGCCAACAGGTATGTGTGAAAGCAATCAGTTGGGAGATGCTTGGAGGCTTTTGGCCTGAGCAAAGGAACACTGGAATCAGTGGTATGAGAGGCGGGAGTGTGTGTGTGTGTGTGTGTGTGTGTGTGTGTGTGTGTGTGTGTGTGTGTGTGTGCGCGCGCGCGCGCGCACAGAGGAATGGTGTTCTTTTGTCCTAAGTAGGAGGGGTCATCAGGGCTCTGTTTGGGATACTGAATTGGAGATACCTACTAGACATCTCCCAAGGTGATGCTGACGGACAGCCGAGAGCTCAGGAGAGGGGGTCCTTCAATGCTGACGTTCAAGGTCAGTAAGATATACTCTGTTCAGGGACCTGGAAGACATTGATTCACAAGCAGCTGGCAAAATCATGACTATCAAAAATACTATATTAAAGAATGTCAGATTTTAAAATTCACCCCTTTCTGTTGCCCTGAAATGCTGACTTTTCCTGTCTCTACATTCCCTCCTGGTTTTTGCCCACATGCATACATAATTGCATAATTTCATTCTTCCCCTTTGGCTTGCCAGGGTGTCACAGACATTTCCTACACGGCTCCTCCAGTGTTTCTAGAGGATTTTGAGAGGGCTGACAAAATCCTGAGCATGAAGTATTATAGAAACAAAAGTTGAAAATTCCTACACAGCTCAGTGTCTCAACAGTAAGCTGTGTGTCTACAGTAATCTTTGTGGATTGTGATGCCTTGTTGAGACGACTGAGTTTCGATGTGAATGATGGCAGTCTGTCGTCCTGCACTGGATCAGGGAGAGACATTCTAGAAACAGGTCTGTGCGAAGGCCCAGGAGGCAAAAATGGAAAAATATCCCCTACAAGCTTATGTGTTCGTACATTGCTTCCTAACTGGTGGTCCTAATTTGGAAGGTTGTAAAGCCTTTAAGGACCGTGGTTCTCAACCTGTGGTTCCCAACCCTACTGACAGATTTCTGTATCCAGAAATATTTACATTACAATTCATAACAGGTGTAAAATCAGAGTTATAGAGTAGCAACGAAAATAATTTTGTGGTTGGGGGGTCACCACAACACGAGGAACTGTATTAAAGGGTCACAGCCTTAGGAAGGTTGAGAATTACTGTCTTACAAGGTGGGGCTTCACTGAAGAAAGTGGGTTGCTGAAGCAGTCCCAGGAGTGGTAGAAGGAACCACTTATACCCGTTTCCTGCCCCGCCTTCTCCAGCAGACCGCACCACCAACCTGTGGAGGGAGTCCTCCAGCTCCCAGGCCATCCTGGCCCGTGTTGCACTGTGTCCCGTGAACCGTGAGCCAAAATCAATCCTTCCTCCCCGAAACTGCCTGTGCCAGGTGTTCGATCATAGTAACCAGTAAAGTAACACAACTGGAAGGTTTATTCCAACTGACAATTAAATAGGAATGACATTAATTTCTGCACACACACACACACACACACACACACACTTTTGGGAGTACAGAAGCATAGGTACATGCTTTCTCTGAGGTTCTCTACCAAGAAAGGATCATCCATACAGAAAAACGTTGGCCTTTGTGAACCCCAGACATTTTAGTGGTTTAAAAAGTTTAAGTTGGTCCCCCGACTACACAGAGGCTCCATGGGGGACCCGATTAGTTCATTCGAGTTAATCTTTCACCAACAGCTTGCATCTAGCTTTTAATTTTACAGAAAAGGTTAGGGGTGTAAAGATGGTGAGCACCCCGTTCAGCTACCCAAATGCTTTGCACAGGCTTTCTACAACTTCACTAAGCTTCACCCTCCTCATCAAAGATTCCAAGAAAACATCCCCTTTTGCATGCGAATCCATCGCCGACAAAGCCCCTGTAAGCTGCGTTATCTCCCCTCAGTCACCGTTCTGACATTCTATACACGTGTATAGAATTATTTAAGAGAAAAAAAAATTACTGCGGATAAAAATTGGTCCAAGGCCTTGAAGCTGGTTGGTTGTGTTTCCTCCCAGGGCCGGCAGGCGGGGCAGCAGGCAAGGCTTGGAAAGCGCGCCTCCCCCACCCTCTCCTGGCCTCCCTTGCCCAACTTCCCCACAGCCACAGCTTCAACTAAAAGTGGCCATTGACCTTTCAAGCTTTTGAGCAGTGATGCAACAGAAAAGTATTTCAAAGAAAAATGGCTATCGAAATTTTGAATCCGGTTTTCCCACGAGTGTTATTTTTCTTTGTTGTTTGTTTGTTTTTCTGTAAAAAGTAGGTCACATCTAAAGTGGGTCACGTTTCAGGGCCCGGTGTGCCTGAATGTAGGCTGGGAAGCCAGGTGGCCTCCGACAGAGTGCATGGTGAGGGTCCCAATAGGAAAAAGGTGCTGGGATCCATCAGAATTCCGGGTCCCTAAGCTTTGCAGGGAATCACAGAGATAGAAAGCACCAGGCCCGTCACCCCGCAACCCACCGGGACACAGGTAAGGGCATCTCCTCTGTAGGCCAAGCAGGTGGGCCGGGTGGGCCTCTCGGGGGCCCCCGGAAGGACACGTTGGAGTGGAGCGGAGGAGGAAGGGAGGAGCTGGGCAAGGCTGGTGCAGGGGACTACCGCCCGAGCTCCAGGGGGAGGGATCGAGAGCAGTCCATGCGGTTTTTAAGGAGGCGCTGGTCTCCGCCTTGGAGGACCCTGGCCGGGGGTGACGGCCTCTGGTTCGCTTCCTGAGCCCCCTCAACCTGGGACTGGTCGTCGACCTGGGCAGTAGTCTGCTTGCCCCGGCTCCGTGTGTCTTAGAGCGGGAGGGACCGACTTCTGAGCGCCCCTCTTCCCCATCAATGCACCCTGCTCCCCCCATCAATGCACCCTGTACTGCGGAGGGTGGCGACTGGCAGGCCCGCGGTGGTGTGGATGGCTGGAAAAAAGGTCCCCTCCTCCACGGCGGGCTGGAGAAGAGGGGCTACTGCTATTCGGGGGGGACCAAGGTGCTCAGCTGATGCGGATAGGGGCAGGCACTGGCCGCCTAAAAGGCAATGGCTGGGGACCTCTCCCACTTGTCCCCGAGCACCCCGAGGTGCAGGATCCGAGGAGGGCGGAGCCGTAGGCTTGCACACCGCGGCCACCGGCACCCGCACCCGCACCGGCACCGGCTCGGCTCTCCACCCGGGCTCCCTTGAAGCCTGCGCGTTAGCGCCCGAGCCTCTTTAAAGCGCTGGCGGGGGCTGCGGTCACGTGAGGCGGATTCCTGGAAAGTTCCTGGAAAGCGGCCTCCGCAGCGGCGGGGCGGGGCGGGGCGCGCGGGGGGGGGGGGCGGGAGGCGGGGAGGCGGGGAGGCGGGGAGGCGGGGAGCGAGGGCGGCGCGCGGGGCTGGGAAGTCGCGCGCACCCTCTGCTCCGGGGACAGACGTTTAACTCTTGCCAAGTCTCGCCGCCGCCGCGGCTCGCGGGCCCTGGGCTTCCCTTGAAGCATGAGCTTTCCCTCCCGCAGCCGCCAACGCTGCGCGCGGGTCGCGGACCGTGCGAGCCGGGGCTCCGGGCGAGCGGACTCCAGATCCCTTGCGCCCCGAGCCCGGAAGCTTGCGGCAGGTACCGCTCGCGAAGCCCCAAGGCTCCGCCCGGGGGAGGGGAGGGCGGCGGGGTGCGAGCGCTGGAGCGGTGGACTGCTGGGGCTTCCTCAGTGGAGGGCTCCCCGGGAGAGTTCGAGTCGCGGCTCTACCCCATCCGGGCGCAAGTGCCTCCTCTCCCGGGTTCCCTCCCGGCCTCGCCAAGTCTTCGTAGCCCCCCACCCCACCCCCGCTCCCCAACCACTGCTATCCAAATTTATAATCCTAATAACCTGATCTCCCGCTCCTCCCCGCCAGCCTCCGCCCTTGCTCCCCCCCCCCCTTTCTCTTTCCATCTCCTTCGGCATTAGGGAGCAGGGGTGTCAGCCTGGGGCGAGGCGCGGGCAAGTGGGGGTGGCTGGCGAGCGAGGCGACGATCCCTGGGATTTTTGTCTGCCTTTGGCGCAGCCAAGTCCGGCTGTTTCTACCGAGCGCGGAGCCGGTTGCATCCCCAGGCATCTCGCTCTTGAAATAAACGTCAACAGGGGGACCTCAGACGGGTACCCCTCCTCTCCCCGGCTCCCCCGCCCGCCCCATGTCCGCTGGGGAGGCTTCCTGGTGCGGAGGCAGCCGTCGCCGCGGCGGAGGTAAGACCTCGGTGCTGGTGGATGGCACGTCCCGCCGCGCTCGCTGCTGCTGCGGGTTCAGCCCCTGCCGCCTCTGGAGCTTCGGGCGGGGGCTGCCCGCTCTCCGGCCGTTTGATTCCTCGACAGCGCCCGCGGCGGCGGCGGCGGCTGCAGGGAGCAGCGTTCCGCGTTTCCGAGCGACCGGCGCTGCGCTCCCCGGGTCCTTGTCCGGAGCGTGCTCCGGGAAGCCGCAGGAGTCGGGGCGAGGTCGCCTCCGCGGCGGGGATGCGGCGGCTGGCGCACGGCTTAGCGAGCGCACCGCAGCACCCTCGGCTGGCGACCCAGGAGCCCTGCGGCGCTCTAGGGCGTGGAACCAGGTTTTGCCGGATGCATCCTCCCAAGGGCCCTGGGGCTGCTCGGAGTGTTGCATGGAAATGCCAAGTGCAGAGAACTGCCATGTTCTTTGCATTTATTATGTTTCTTCTTTTTTTTTTTTTCCCTACTTGCCCATGACAAAGGCCTATCCCGACCCGCAGGTGACTGTTTTCCTAGGCTGCCTGTGTGTTGATTCCAGCACAGTTCTTGGGCGGGAAAACACCTTGTCTACCCCTCACCCTGTCTCCCACCTCACCCCTGCACTCAGGCCAACTCGAGTGTCTTGGGTCTCTGCTCTCTTTTTCCCCTAGAGCTGGGCAGGGCGTTAACTGGATGCTTGGGTTTAAGTGGCACAGAAGCACGCAGGCGGAGGAGTCCCTGGGATTTTCCACGTGTCTGTTTCCCCACCCCCACCCCGGCCCTAGGGGTCCAGTCCAGACTGACCCAGTCTCTGCCCCATTGTCTCTTCACAGGCGTTCCGTGGGTGACCGCGTCTGCGAGGGACTTGGCCACGCCACCACCCTGCCGGAATTTGGAGAGGGAGAACCAGCTGCTTGCAGTCCCCTCCCCCTCCGCCACCATTTCGGACACCCCGCAGAGACTCGTTTCGGGATACCCCGCGACTTCCCAGAAAGGACGCGAGGTCCTCTGGCCCCCCCAGCTCGGGCGACCACCTGTCCCTGACGCGTGGACGCATCTCCCATGACCCTGCGGTGCCTGGAGCCCTCCGGGAATGGCGCGGACAGGACGCGGAGCCAGTGGGGGACCGCGGGGTCGGCGGAGGAGCCGTCCCCAGAGGCGGCGCGGCTGGCCAAGGCCCTGCGCGAGCTCAGTCAAACAGGTAGGGAGCTGGCGGCCGGCGAGGGGGGGCTAGCCGGGGCGAGGGTCCAGATGGGGAGCCCTGAGAGCGATGGAACGAAGCCTCCTCGCCTCGGGTCCCCTCCGGCTCCAGAGCCCGGGGAACCGTAGAGAGGGATGCTCGCCCGCCAACTCGGCGGGGATCTTAGGTGGCGACCAAAGCCAAGTGCAGGGGCGCCGAGGCTTGGGCGGGGGGCGCAGAGCGCGACCTTTGGGCACGGTCTCCCGGCGCGGGGGACGCGGGGCTGCTTTCGGCCCGGGTTCGGGTTTAGGCGCTCCGGCTCGCACCCGCGTGGGAGAAAAGCGGCCAAGGGTCTCCCCGAACGCAGGGCGAGCCGGCGGCCAGTGGGGCTGTGCCGCCTCCCGGCTGGGCTGCGTGCGCTCCCGGGCTCAGCCACCGCCGCCGCAGCCCCGGGACGGTGGCGGCCAAGTTGGGAGACAGAGAGACTGCGTGGGGCGCAGCTGCGGGGTAGCCTGGCCAAGGGCAGCCGGCAAGGGTCTTGCCCCAGGACAAGCTCGTCCAGGTACAGCTTGTCTCAGGCGCCGCTCTGCGCATCGGAAGGAAAAGAAAAGTCTATTATTTTCTCTCAATAGTTTGAAAACAAGTTCTTGTGATTAAAGTCTATCTTGAGGCAAGACAACTTTTGGAAACACTAGACCGTGGGAGAGGAAAAAGAGTTCCAGTCTTTTCTTTCTGCCCCCGGCTTTCTCTCCTCCGGAAACTTTCCTGGGCCTATATATATTCCCGGATATAATATTGTTTATTGGCGGTGTGTGTGTGTGTGTGTGTGTGGGGGGGGGTGTCAGCCGAAACGGAGGGAACATTGTTCAGACTTACTAAATGAAGTGTCTTGAGTCACTTTAGTAAGGGAGATTCTGGATATGACCAAGACAATCAAATAGAGATTTCAGAGAACAGGGGTTGTAATACGATTTGAACCAGGACAGAGTCCAGAAGAATATAGTGAGAACTGTAAACTTTAAGTTCCAGATGTCAGCGCCCTCTCTCTCCCCAGACCTTAACTAGTTTTAATCAAAGCAGTCAACAGTAGCGCTTTCTAGGGCTAAACATTACAAGTTCTTTGGGGGCAGGTCTGGGGGCTACCAACCACTCAAAAAAAAGTTGCTTTTGTTTTTATTGGAAATATTGGAGATAAGTTTTCCACTTTTCTCCCTAACTTCTAATTTATTTCTAATTTACTTAGGTTTTTGTCTCAATTAAGCTATTACTGAAAGAATCTCCCCCCCTCCCTCAGGCAGTATGTCTATCATATTGCAAAAGTTCTTTGGGTTCATTAGAAGACAATCTAAACATAGTTTAAAGAAGAGCTACAGAAAATCATTTGAAAAGAAAGAAGTTGGCTGACAGTTGTGCCTAGAATGGACTTCAGTTTTTATTAAATACCTACCAAAAGATTCATGATAGTCCCTGGGAACTTTCACTCACGGGCATTTTTTTTTTCTTTTTCATTTTTATTTATTTATTTATTTATTTATTTTTCTATTACCAGCTTGATACAGTAAACATTCTTATCCTAATAGTGAAATGTTTCACTGAGGCTTGCCCAGTGGTTGAGTAAAACCAAAACTTACTATCAGCCACAGTCATCCTAGGGTCCCCCCTGCTATGTAGCCTCCCTGGTTCTGTGGGCATTTTTTTTTTTTTTTTTTTTTAAATAAGCATAACAAGAACAATTAGCTGAGCGCGGTGGCCCAGGCCGGTAAATCCCGGGACTTGGGAGGCGAATTCAGAAGCATCAGAAGTTCAAGGTTATCCTTGGCTACCAAGTAAAATTGAGGCCAGGCTATATGCTACACGAGGCCCCGTGTCTCGAACAAAACCAAAAAGCTAGAACAATTACTACCAAGTACAGACGGTATTTCTAAAAGTTCTTACAATAACCGTTTCACTTTCTCTTCTTTTTCTTTTTGAACGGAAACCCCAGGCTGGTACTGGGGAAGCATGACTGTTAATGAAGCCAAAGAGAAACTCAAGGAGGCGCCGGAAGGGACGTTCTTGATTAGAGACAGTTCGCACTCAGACTACCTACTAACCATATCCGTGAAGACGTCCGCCGGACCCACCAACCTTCGGATTGAGTACCAGGATGGGAAATTCCGGTTGGATTCTATCATATGTGTCAAGTCCAAGCTTAAGCAGTTTGACAGTGTGGTTCATCTGATTGACTACTATGTCCAGATGTGCAAGGATAAACGGACCGGCCCGGAGGCCCCTCGGAACGGGACTGTTCACTTGTACCTGACCAAACCTCTGTACACATCAGCCCCGTCTCTGCAGCATTTCTGCCGACTCACCATTAACAAATGTACCGGTGCCATCTGGGGACTGCCTTTACCAACAAGACTAAAAGATTACTTGGAAGAATATAAATTCCAGGTATAAGTATTTCTCTCTCTCTTTTTTTTTTTTTTTAAACACATGCCTCATATAGACTATCTCCGAATGCAGCTACGTAAGACTACCTGGAGGCCCTTCTCTGGATAAATGCGCAGAATTCTTTCTTAAGGACAGTTGAGCTCCATCTAATTTAAAGGTGTGAAGATGTAGCTAGGTATTTTTAAATTCCCCTAGGTAGTTTCAACTGAGTGATGCCTCCTTTTCCTATGGCTGGGCAAGATCAAATGGCCCTTTAAAATTAAAAACAAAACGTCCCACGTAAAAACGAGGGAATATCGCTATCAGAATGACCCGCCTTTTTTTCGGGTTCCTATGCACTGGGTCAAAAGTCCAAGCTCCATAGTTGCGTGTAGGAAAAGACCCTGGCTGGCCCAGGCTTAGCTGCCCTTGTAGGTGCCTGGTGACCAGTCTGTGTTAGAACATGTTATGTTTTACATACTGATGTATCTAGTAGGAGTTTTGTTAAACCAATCATGCTTGCATTTACCCCTCCGTTTATGCAATTAACCAAATCGACCAAAAATTAGTCACCATGAGATCCTGTATTTGTCTTTTTACTACACGTATGAACTCTCCCGTGAATGAGTACTGTAGTAATCCATTTCAAGGCAGCCTTACTTACAGAAACATTTCAAACTGGTGCAAACAGAAGAGACTTCTCTCTTTTCCTTTTAAGGCTAAAGACAAGAATGTCATGCTATACAGGTGCAACTCAATCCTCGATAATAAAACCCAATGTAGATAGAGACATTTTACCCCTTGAAGTAGCTGTGAGTCCTAGCCTATTGCCATTGGATTTTGGAAATGGCTTTAGAAGTTTCCAAGTTGTCCTTGAATTGTCTGACCACGGACATCAACAGCTCTCTCCCTTCTACCATGTAGAATACTGACTTACTTTTCTTCCAGATATAGGGGGTACTTGCCTGTTTTTCCAAGTGTTTATTTACTGCTGTTACTATTTGATTAGAATGTATTAAATAATTAAAAAAAACCCTCTGACTTTTACAAGTTGCATTTATTACTTTGAATTGTAGATGCACATTTCCATGGTAATAAAAGGTTGTCATAAAAACCTGTATCAAGTGAAATAAACTAAGCAATCAGCACAGGGTAGAACATTAACTCGCTCTCCTCCAAATAAGGGCTGCACCTGCCCTGCATGTTTTAGAAAGCATGGTTTACAGAGTAGGAATTGTCAGACAGCCTGGTCCTGTGCAACTTGGACGGGCATAATCCCCAGCCTTTCGTGTTTTCAAAACGATCAAAATTATGTCATGGTCTGATCGTTAACAAGTTGAGCAGACGCAATACTAAATAAAAGTGACAAGTCTTCAGCCTGGGCTACCAAGTGAGTCTCAGGAAAAGCGCAAAGCTACACAGAGAAACCCTGTCTCAAAAAACCAAAAAAAAAAAAAAAAAAAAGTGACAAGTCTTATGAACACTTTCTTTGGTCCCACAGTCTCATGACGGCTGCAAACGTGTTATCTTTCCTGGAGTCTAGACGTAGATTCTTCTGGCCCTCTTTACATGTTCCCTGCCGACTCGTAGACTACAGTGTTCCAGGGGAAACGTGAACCTGGTGTACCATGTGTACACGCTGAGTGAACAGAAAATTATAGAGTGCAGAATAATAGAACTTGCTTCTCAGATTATCTTGCAGTTTTTGAAATTCCCAAACAGTTTTGAACACCTGGAAGAGATTATTAAGCCTATCCAAACACGAAGGATTGCCGGGTGTGGCTCAGGAAGAGCCTCTGTAGCCTAATATTTAATTAAGAGCTAGTTTTACTGAGTCCGGTCAATGTTGGAGCCATAACCTCATTAGGGTGTTTAGATGCTGTTTTTCTTCTTCACCACTCCCTCTCACACATGGACGTTTCTCTGGTAGAATGTTTGATTCCTGGTAGATCTCAGACACGATCAGTAGCAAGGGGCTTTGTGGAATTCCTCAGAGGTCTCCCACCACATCTCAGCTGCTGGGGGTGAGGGAGGCTATCCTGGGACGTGGGTGCCTGTGGGGTATGATAAGTTCCACATTACTGCAGCAAGTGACCTGCAGCTGGGGACAGCCCAGACTTCTGTGCATTGGGCTGTGAGACTGATTGCTTTATCTTTCCAATCCTCCTGATTCCGAGGAAGTTGATAAGCATCGGGGGACCATGTTTCTGCTTTACAGTTCCTAATATTTATTTATTGAGTACCTTTGTGTGCCAGCTTCTTTATCCATATGATCGCATTTGATCTTCATAAGGACTGAAAGAGCAAAGTACAGTACTTACTGGAGGTGGAGGTGACTAGTCCTACATCGGTCCAGTTAACCAGTTAGAGATGGCTATATAGCAACCCTCAGCCTTTTTACTGTTGTGTCAACTAGAATACAGCAGGTAGCTTAATCAGTGTTGCACTGATTATTTGTCTATGTGCATGTATGCGTGTGTATGTGTACACATGTGCCAGCAGGTCGTATACGTGGGAGATACAGGACAACTTGGAGGAGTTGGTTCTCACCTTTCACTGTGTGGGTCCAGGGATTGAACTTGGGTCCACCAGGCTTGCGGGCAGTGAGACATCTTGCCAGTCCTCCAGTCTATCTTATCAGTGACTTTTTCCTTGAACACCCCTGAAAGGGGCGCTTATCACGTTAAGGGGTAAGAGGGGAGGAGTCTGCCCCTTTACTGGGTGACCACTAAATGATGCTGGTTACCATGGACTGCCCTGTTTTACATCCAGTAAAACAGAAACAAAAAACAGGTTCACCTAAAAGTTCCTCAACAGAGGCTGGAAAAAAATTTCAGTGTTGTCTTTCTGTGTGGGGTAAGTGTGAAGCTTTGGTAAAGCTATTTATTATTATTCTTCTAATGGTTGCTGTTATTGTGGGATGTCCTGCGCAGGGCTTGTATATCCCCCCCCAGACTAAAACGACTGCTCTGAGCGAGCAGAGGTGAATGTTGTTCCTCTAGGACAATGACAACTGCCCTTTTTAGGGCGGTACCCTGGCTTGTGTGAGCTTGAAGGGCCTGCTTTGTGTGGCCGGTATGAAAGTTTGACTTGGTTGCCATTACATAATCCGAATAGGTGACAGAACGGGACTGTTGGTTGTTCCCAGCTGTTTATTTTCTTGGGAAGGGTTTCCCTTGCTTTTAGAAAATTGTACCCTGCTTGGCGGAGGGAAGGAGACAGACGTCACCAAGTAATCCGAGGGATGGAATGTCCTGAGAGCAGACTCTGCCCTTCTGGTTGTGGGTTTGGGCACAGGGCAGGAGGGGGTGAGCGGCCGTGGCCCTAACAGCTGGGCTGAAGCCTCCCTGGCTCCCAGTAGTCCTGTCCATCTTCGGGTCCTTTTTACCCTCCCAGTGAAAGAATGTGGCTCTGGGCCTGCCGTTTCCTTAGAGGCCTGGAGTCTCCTCTTCCAGTTAACTCCCTAGGATCCTGACGTTGGAACACACTATTTGGATCACTTAGTGTAGGTCCTTTATATCGCCAGAACTTTCAGCTTCTTAGGTTAGATTTCTGCCTGTGCCCCAGCCAGCAAACGGGCGACATTGAAACACAGTTCTTAGGTTCTGTAGCAGGTAAACACTCCACACGCCCACCCTTTGTTAAAACTGCCAGTGTTCTTCCTCGCTACAGTTAATGCAACTCAAAATTGTCTTCCTCTGACATGTAAAAAAATCAGGCTTTGGAATAACACCACAGTGGGATACTTTCCATTCTTGGCTCCTTGTGCCTCACTCAAGGATTACCGACTCTGAGGATTTCAGCATTGTCTTGCTCCACTGTAGTGTTTGCGTTAATTTGAAATTCCGGCCTCTTTTTCTTTTCTTTCTTTTTTTCTTTTTCTTTCTTTCTTTTTTCTTTTTTGGTAACTTTGGAGGTTGAACATAGGGCTTCCTCAGTGCTTGGCAAGCATTATCCCATGGAGCCACATCTCCAGTCCGTCTCCCCCCAGAACTGGACCTATAGATAGCTGTGAACCACCACCACGTGGATTTGGGATCCTAACCTGGGTTGGGTCCTCCTACTAGCAAGAGAAGCCCGTGCTTGTAACCACTGAGCAATCTCTCCAGCACCTTAGTGTTTTTAGTGATGCTAAAGTATTCTTAGTATTTCGAATCTGTTTGCTCATCTCACCTGTTTGCTGTTTTAAAAAATCGCGGCCCTTCCCTCCATGTGTCTAGTATTTTCATGATGCCTCTCCAGACGTCACCCTCAGTCACAGCCGTGGTGCCCAGGTGACCGCCTCTTTTCCTGTGCTCACCAGTAGAGTCCGTTTTGGCCCTTGTCCCCGTGGGCACAGTTTCTGCCTTACCTTTCCATTTTCTTATCACAGTGCTGTCCTTCTGGCCCCTTGGATAAATCCTTGGTGGCTGTGTTAGGGGACCAGTGAAAAAGGGGACGTCTTCTACTTGGGTTAGGTCATGGACAGATTTAGGGGCTGACTCAGGATTTGAATCTGTCTGTTTCTCTGTAGCTCCCTTCAGGATCTTAAACCAAAACCAATCCCCAACACCACACTTCACACATTTTTTTTTTTTTTTAAAGCTTGTTTATTTAAACAATCAGAGGCCCCTTTCCCACTAGTTTATGCCCTGTTGGGAGAGAAGGAAGAGGGCCCTTCTTAAGTAAGTTTGTGGCTGAGAGTGATCCTTCTCTCCTCGGCTCGCCCGGCTTCTCATCCTCATAGGCCTTTTGAGATTTTTTTCAGTTTTTCTTCTGTGTGGCTTCAGTCTGTGTCCCTGCCCCTCACCCCCGGCTGAAGCCTCCTTGTCCCAAAGGCTTGGCTAGTAGGTCAGCCCAAGCGGTGTCTCTACCCCTTCCCCAGCTCCTGTCCCGCAAGGGAGGGCGGATCGGGCCAAGAGCTGTCACGGGGAAGAGGGGACTCGCTCACTCCAATAAACATTTACTGAGCCATAAAAATAAAACGGCTTTTATAGACAGCTCTCACTTTGAACCCCGCTCTTCACTCAGAGAAACAGCGTGGCCCGAGAGCAGGAGCACATTTCGGCATGGATCGCAGCGCTTCTGGGACCCCATCTCCCCTACGGAAGGGAAAGCCAGAGTCTTGGAGGGAGCTAAGAGAATGATGCCAGCTGCCTCCCTCCCTCCGTCTAAGCACACGCTCCTCCCAGGGAGCCCCTCACCGCAGCGAAACGACGAGGCAGAGTTGCTAGCGAAATCATCACAGGACTTCATAGATTTTCCTACATTGTCCCGGTGTCCAGTGGTGTTAAGATAAAGAGATAGCCTTGGTGCCAAACGCTTTTCCCCTTCTGTGCGTTTGGCAGCCCTTCCCTGTTGAGATTTCGATCTTGTGTCGCTGTGATCTTCGTCTGTCGTTTGTGCCCAGGGAAGTTACTTTCCTGGTCTGACCTGCGCCACCTCCATGAAGGTCACTCTCTCAGGTTTCCAAGCACAGCTTCTTTTCTCCGTATTTCTTTCTTTTTTTTCCTTTAAGATTTATTTATTTCACACTGTTCTGCCTGCACGTATATTTGCATGCCAGAAGAGGGCACTAGACCTCATTCCAGATGGTGTGAGCCACCGTGTGGTTGCTGGGAATTGAACTCAGGACCTCTGGAAGGACAGCCAGTGCTCTTAACCTCTGAGCCATCTCTCCAGCCCCCCTTTCTCAGTATTTCTAGGTAGTAGACATCAATTCTGGATCTGGTCAGAAAGTGTGCTTGTGTTTCGCAAACTCTTTATTTGCTCATCGGTTCTCCAGTGTCTGTAGTGATAAAGGGCGGAGAAAGTGGGGGAAAGACAGACCGGTGAAGGGAGACAAGCAATAGTTTGCAACAGTTTCTGCTGCTTCTTCTCCGTTCATTTTCAGTCACTGGAACCTCCGACAGAGAAATGGCTTCTCATTCTCCTTGTCCTTCTTATTTAAGGATATCGATAAGCAACCAAAGGATTGGAAAAAGTAAAGAGATGAAACTTCCCTGGCGTGGTGAAGGGCTCTCTTGAGTCCATCTTTAGGTACCCCGTTAGTGCTCATAAAATTATGACCAATTTATTTCTATCGTCCTTTGTACCAATAGTTCTGAAGGTGGGGTAGGAGTGAGCAACTTTAGGAGAAAAATTCTTCTAAGGCAGGGTCTTAGGTACCTTAGACTCAAACTCCCTGCATAGCTAAGGGTAATCTTGAACTTGTGAACCCCCTTCCAGATGTTGGGATCACAGGTAAGTGCCACCAGGCCTGGTTAATGCAGTTCTGGGGAGGGAACATGGGGCTTTCTGTACTCCAGGACTCTACTGTACCAAGTAAGCTATTCCCTCAGAGCCGGGAATCATTTTATTAAAAACCGTGGTTGTACCTTTCTGTTGGGCAATGTTACCTTGTACTGGTGGGCCAGGCCCATTCTGACTTAACATCTTTTCCTCATCATTCGGTGTTATCTGTGGAGTTTAGAGTTGGGGAGAACATTTTTTTAAATTTTTTTTTATGTGTATGCGTGTGTATCTGTGTGTGCATGGATACCCACGAAAGACCAGAAGATGGCGGATTATAGGCGTGAGCTACCACATGTGGGTGCTGGGAACTGAGCTCAGGTCCTCTGGAAGAGCAGCAGATGCTCATGATGTCTAAGCCATTTCTCCAGCTCCCATCCTGAAAGTTTATATTTATACTTATAAATATTTATACTCACCCAGGTCTAATAAATCAGGTTTTTTTTCCTTTTGCTTCTAATTATATTTATTCATTCCTTAACATACCCCCCTCCTCACCTGCGTCCTTCCCTCCCTCCCCACTTCCTGGCAACATTTCCTGGGCAGCATCTGTTGTATTATTCATAAGGAACCCAGAGAAGAGTAATACTCTCACATTAAGGGAGCCCTTTTAGCTTATGGGAAGATATGGAGAAGATGGGATCTGTATTTATTCAATAGTTTGAGTGGCCTCATGCCCTGTGGCGCCATTCCATTTAATCTTCACAACAACCTGGGAAGACATTACGTACTCCTTTTATTGAAAATAAAATGGAAGCTTGAAGATGGAAAACACGATGCCCAGTAATTCTGCCCAGAGATTCTAACATGTATCAGAGATACAGTGTTTTGTTTCTTTGTTTAACTCTTTGGGGACCGCTGCCCCCCAACTCCCAAATAAATACATGCAGACTTACTCTTACTTATGAATGCCCAGCCTTAGCTTGGCTTGTTTCTAGCCAGCTTTTCTAACGTAACTTATCCTGTTTCTCTTTAACCAGTAGTTAGCCTCTGGGCTTTTACATTTATTTATTCTATATATCTTTCTCTTTCTTTCCTTTTTACTCCAAGGCTGGCTGTGTGCCCCCCCCCCCCAATGTCCTCCTCTCCTTTTCTCTCAAGCCTAGATTTCTCCTCCTATTTATTCTCTCTGCCTGGCAGCCCCACCTATTTCTCTTTCCTGCCTAGCTATTGACCGATCTGCTCTTTATTAGACTAATCAGGTGTTTTAGGCAGTGAAGTAACACAGCTCTACAGAGTCAAACAAATGCAACATTAAAGAATGCAGCACATCTTTGCATCATTAAACAAATGTTCCACAGCACAAACGAATGTAACACATCTTAAAATAATATTCCATAACACAGATACAGGTCATGGGGTTGAAGAGGTGAGGAGCAAGGCTTGTGGGATGTGCTGTCAGAGAGAGTTGGGGCTGACCTTACCTTGATGAAAATTTTAGATGTATCCTGTGGGCAGTAGGGAACTGATAAAAAGCAGTTGGTTCCTGCTCCTCCTCCTCCTCTTTTCAGACTGTTCCAATAGGATGTCTTTATTATTAGCAGATAAACACAGCACACAGTAAGGGGTCCACTATGATATTTTAATCCATGTATATAATATACTTGATAATAGCTACCCTTCTCTCCTCTCTTAGTCTGATATAAAGCTCCTTAAATGAACAACTTACTTCAGCTTGTGCTGTGTGTGCTGCCCTTCTGGAATCCCTGAGGGGTGGGGTTTGAACCAGGAGAGCAGACTTAAGGAGAGTGATGGGTATGTGGCAGGCAGGAAGACAGTAGTCCCATGAGGAGTGGAGAGGCAGACAGAGGCTTTGCTCGCCACCAGGCTCAAGTTTGTCCCAGAGTTTGGAGCGTTGGGTCTGCCTGTTCTCTGTTTGATCCCAGCTTTCATTTGGGGTAAGTTGGGACAACTGTATCCTCAGGAAGGGAGGGATCCACCGCATGGTGGGTGCCATGCTGAACTGGGACTGGAAAGACACAGAGGTTATTTCTAGTTCTTTGTCTTAGACCAGACACATAACTTCTTAAGAGTCTCAGTTACTACATTTGTAAAATGTGGAGTTGGAGTCGAGACGCTTTATGTTCAGCTCCTTTCAGGAAGTTACCTCACCTGTGAGCACACCACGGGGTGGGAGGAGACAGGAGAGGCCAACTCTACATTTTGTTGGAGTCTCAGTCTCTGTATTTTTTCCTTTTTGTAGTCAGAGTCAATAGACTCTGTTTTTAGCCCGGTAAGAATAATTTTATGTTTTTTCTGAGCTGTGGATCTGTGAACCCTGGCATGCGTTCAGAGTTTAGGCTTGGGTTTTTAGATCTTGGTTGTGACGGAGGCGGCTCTGACCTATACCTACAGTTAGCCTAAACCCTTAGGGGGAGTTTCCATCGTGGAGGAACACAGAGGATGTCTTTGCTGCTCTCTGGCCTCTGGAAAGTGTGGGCAAAGGATAATTTCTCCAATTCTAGATTATTCTCATTTTCGATTGATCCTTAAAGGCTGGCTGGTCATTGAACTTTGTGTTTACTTGTCAAGCAACTTGTTACAAAAGTTATGAAAACCCCAACACCGCCCTGTGTAACATATTAAGGAGAGCCTTAGATTCTTCGGTAAAACTAAAAGAACTTCCTTTTTTCCCTCATCACCAACCTGAGCTTTGCTCATTCTAGGCAAGTGTTTTACCACTGAGCTGCACTCCAGCCCCCAAAACGGAAAACGGCTTTGAGTGTGAACATTCTCGCCTGGTCTAGCCATCTTTTTTTTTTTTTTCTTTTAAGTTTTATTTTTATTATTGATGTGTATGTGTGTGTGTGTGTGTGTGTGTGTGTGTGTGTGTGTGTGTGTGTGTGACTGTGTGGGCACATGTGTATGTGTGCCTGTGGGGGCCAGAAGAAGCCTTCAGCTCACTTGGAATAGGAATTACGACTTGATATGGGTGCTGGGAACGGAACTCTGGTCCCGATCCTCCGCCAAAGAGCAGCAAGTGCTGTTAACCGCCAAGCCATCTCTCTGGCCCCCTAGCCATCTTTTAGACTTGGTTTTCTACTCCTGGGCTTGATCAACTGATACTTTGGTCTCGGCCTGCTGCGGAGCTGGGACTATAGGTATGCATCATCTTTTTTTTTTGTTTTGTTTTTTTGTTTTTTTGTTTTTTTGTTTTTTGTTTTTTGTTTTTCGAGACAGAGTTTCTCTGTGTAGCTTTGCGCCTTTCCTGGAACTCACTTGGTAGCCCAGGCCGGTCTTGAACTCACAGAGATCCGCCTGGCTCTGCCTCCCGAGTGCTGGGATTAAAGGCGTGCGCCACCACCGCCCGGCTGGGTATGCGTCATCTTGACAACCACCATGGTTTAGATACCCTTTGCTCCCAGCAAGAGTCAGCCTGAAATGCCCTTGCTAATATGACAGGATTGAAGGGTTCAGTGTTTTTCTCATGGAATAAGTTCTTGCCTGGTGGCAGGAAGTTAGTCACCAGGAGAGTGAGTTGTACGTTTGGCTCTCTCTGTGGGCTCACCTCGTTTCTTTTATTTATAAATCTCCCCGACTCGGGTCATCTGCTAAGAAAAATAGACTGATGTAGTAGTCGGGGAGAGAATAGAGGTGTACAGGCATCAGATTATTGAGTCCGACAACAGCTAAAAGCCGTCGGGAGAACCAGGTTGAAGCTGTGTTGGGTAGGTCGCAGGACTCATTATGAGACTAAGGCAGCGATTTCTAAAACAGACCAACTCTCGAGTTCCCAAAGGACTGGGAGAAAATGAGTAATACCAGCCCTTGGTACTCACCACCCACAACCTCGTTGAGGGCACACAACGAACCACTGAGCTCTACTTCAGAGATAAGGAGAGGCTGAAGTTTAGTAAGGGAGGGTGTTAAAACAGAGAGCTGGGATTTGAGTGGAAAACTGCCTGACTCCAAAACAAACAAACAAACAAACAACTATGACTTTATTCACTCTTTCCCATTTTCGTGGTAAACTTATTATACACCGTTACTCGACGCTGTCTGACAGTCGTATGTAGTTAATATTTAGCATGTGGTTAATTTTAGCAGGGCATGACTCTGCCCGATGTCTAAATACAGTGTTACTAGCACTTTACAGAATGTGCATGAATCGCAGACGCTGACTCCGGAAGACTCCCTAATCTAAATGTACGCCTTTTCCTCGCCCTTTCTAAGCTTTTCATTCCCAGCCAAGATAACCACATCCATTCATCACTTTACAATTATTCCTTTGTTTTCTTTGGAGGTGAATCCTGTGAGGATACTGGCAGTCACGGTTGTATTGCTGTGAAGAGACACCATGACCCAGGCAACTCTTATAAGGGAAAGCGTTCAAGTGGGGGCTTGCTTAACGGTTTCAGAGGGTTAGTTCGTTCTCATCGAGTGGGGAGCATGGCCACACACAGGCAGACATGGCCCTTGAGCTGAGAGATTTACATCCTGATCCACAGGCTTCAAGGAGAGAGGGGGAAACCTCAAAACCCACCCCCAGCCACACACCTCTCCCAACAAGACCACACCTCTCCCAACAAGGCCACACCTCCTCCAATAAGGCCACACCTCCTCCTCCAAGGCCACACCTCCTCCAACAAGACCACACCCCCTCTAACAAGGCCACATCTCCTAATCTTTCCCAACAGAACAACTGGAGCCAATCATGTAACTATATTAGTCTAAGGGGGCCAATCTCATTCAAACCACCACAGATGCACCAGTCATAATAGGCTAGGTTCTTGCCCCATGACTTAAAACAGCAGAGATTTACATCTTAAAAATAACAAAGATTCCTACATCACAGTCTGTCTGGTCAACAACAAGTCTCTTAATCACTCAAAACTCCAGTCTGGTGAAGCAGCCCCCCATCCCCCCTTGGATGATTCTGGAATGTTGAGTCAAAGGGAAAAAAAAAATCAAAACACCTCCTACCAGCGCGCACACTTACCAACACCCTCACGGCTCTTGGCACGTGGGCTGGAGTGCTGTAAAAAGCGCCACTCAACCTTGAGGGGCGGGCAGTGCAAACCTCCCTGGTCTCCAGAGAAAGCAAAGGCTTGGTGAATGGTAGGAACCGCCACAGACACCATGCAGCACACTGGACCACTTTCTTCTCTCTCACACATGGTTAACTGGCCCTGCATGAGCTTTGCAGAACGCATATGGGTTCGTTAGTGGTGTCTCTACTTTCTTTTTGGTATTTCAAAGCCTTTGCAAGGAGGGCACAATTCCTACTTTTCCTTGAGTCATTTGTGAGTAAAAAGGAAAGATCTGCAGCCTTGAGGTGGACCTGTGCATTGTAAAGAGCCGAGCTCTTCACTAAAGTCTCTGGGTTTCTTCACCCTGTTGAAATTAAACCTGTCTTTTTCTTCAGTGTGAATAATTCAACACAAATAAATTCACTTTCAATGTTTATTCTTTTACCTAATTGGCAACAATGTTGAATAGTATCTTTTTTTTTTTTTTAACAAGTTTTCTTTCTTTCTTTTTAGATATAGTTTCGAGTGGCACAGGCTGACCTTGAACTTGCTATGTAGCAGAAGCGGGCTTTGAACTCTTGATCCTCCTGTCTTTTACCTTCCAAGTGCTGGGATTATAGGCATCCATTACCATGCCTGACTTTTTTTTTAATCAATTTTCAACCAAAAACAAAACGTTTTTAGGCATATTACAAATGAAATGGACTTTAATGAGATAAATTGACACCTAATCACTGATTTTTAATTGGCTTTTGAGAGGACTGTATTCTCATTTCCAGCTAATTTCTACACTCTATCATGGAGTACAGGCAGATTGGGGTCTTTTTCTACAGAAAAACAACTGTATAATCAGAAAAACATGCTGTGTTTCAACAGACAATGACCCTCTCCTGAATTCTTGGATTGTTAGATCTGACAAGATTAGGACTTGCAAAATGTACTTACCCTCATAGCTTTCCAAACAGAATCCATGTTTTCTTCAGTGCTACATCTCAGCTTTTCTATACTAACCTGGACTGGAGACTTTCACATTATTGACTTTTCCCTCTAAATATTTGTCTCCTCTGTTTATTTAGTTAGTTGTTCATCCATCAGCTCACTCATACAGTCAGCTCACAAACATTTACTAAACAGCTACTTGGATCTTGCATAAGACAGGGTCCTGGGGAAAATTAAAAGACCATGGTCTTTAAGAAAATCTCTGGCAGTAGTTACAGGATAAGTCCTACCCCTGTCTTTGGGGGATGAGTTCCATGATTCCAGGGGATGCCTGAAGTCATGGAAAGTATAGACTGTGACACACACACACACACACACACACACACACACACCTACCTGCAAGAGCGTTTCACTTATAAATAGACACAGTATAAGATTAACAATAGCTAATAAAAAAATAGAATAATTTGAAGCCTTTACCTAAATTGTTCTATTATTATTATTATTATTATTATTATTATTGGTTTTTTGGTTTTGTTTTTGTTTTTCAAGACAGGGTTTCTCTGTGTAGCTTTGCTCCTTTCCTGGAATTCATTTTGTCACCTAGGCTGGCATGGAACTCACAGAGATCTGCCTGTCTCTGCCTCCCAAGTGCTGGGATTAAAGGTGTGCCCCACCACCGCTCGGCTGTTCTATTGTTAATAAAAACTCAGGTGTCAGATATTGGGGTACAAACCTAATAGATCAAGAAAACAGCCGAATGACTAGCTGACCCTCTCTTTCCACCTTGCCAGATTGAAAGGGCCGAGAATCTCTCCAAGCCCCTCCCTGTCTCTTCCTGTCCCTCTTTATCTGGGCCCTCCAAAATCTCTATGGCTAATTCTGGTCAGCTAGTTGTGGACTAGTCCCTTGATTCAAGCTTTATTTTATTAACAGTCTTGTAGTGTCACAGTATAACCAAATATCTCACAACGATAATTATCACAACTTACCAGAAGAAAAACTATTTAAAAACGTATAGCAGAAGGATGTGGTGATGTACGCCTTTAATCCCAGCATTCAAGATACAGTGGCAGGCAGACCACTGTGAGGTTGAGGCTAGCAAGTTCCAGGCCAGGTAGGGCTACCTAGTGAGACCATGTCTTAAAAATAAGTAATTAAATAAGTAATAATAAAACTTGTAGCAGAGATCTTACTTGTCTACTGTGTGCAAGGCCCTGGTTCGATTTCTAGCCCACCCAAACAACAGCCAGACCCCAAACAAGACAGCCCTAGAAAAAAAAGCTATGCATCTTTATTCCTGGAGTTCGCTACTTGAAATTTTCAGACCGCAGTCAGTCATGGACCAGTGAAACCGAGGGAAATGAACCTGGGCTGAAAGGACTACTACATAATGCCTCTGTATCGGCAGGTTTTGTGTTCAGATATTTCTAGAAGGCTGTGATTGTGCTATCCACGCACAGGTCCTTGTCAATGTCTCCTGGACACTGTAACAGCTGTTTGACATAAGTGTGCTAGAAAATGATTTAAAGTCTGCACGTAAGTTATATGCAAATGTTCTGCCGTTTTGCATAAGGGATGTGTACGTCTGAGGTTTGGGGGTGTCCTGTACAAGGTCCTGGAGCCAGCCACCCTCTGATACACAAAGATACTTGTACATTGGAAGAGCAGTGCACCCTGGGAGGAAACACCTAGATTTGTTTGAGGAAATCAAGGAAGACATCAGGGAGGAGGTGGCTTTTGAGAGGATGAGTTGTACACACAGCACTAAGGGCTTTGCCTGCAGTACAGAGTAACAGTCTCAAGGCATGGGATCTGATCATTTCAACCTCAGCTTTGCAGCCGAGACCTTCAGGGGACCCTCAGCTAGAATGCATGGGGGTCTGTGAGCTTGGCTAGGAAGATGGTTTACACAGTTGCAACCATCTTCTAGATGGAAAGTAGCATTCCTTCAAATGTGAGTCTAGCAACAGGATGTGAGATTATCATAGAAACCTGTTATTTTGGTATGGGATTACAGTTACTGCTTCTATTTCAAAATACCTTCTATTTTTGTTTATTTTTCTTCAGATTTATTTTTATTTTATGTACGTGTGGATCTGTGTCAGGTTGTCAGATCCCCTGGAACTGGAGTTACAGACAGTTGTGAGCTGCCATGTGGGTGCTGGGAATTGAACCCGGGTCCTCTGGAAGAGCAGCCAGTGTTCTTAACCACCCAGCCATCTCTCCAGCCTTGCAAAAATATCTTTTATACTTAAAAAAAAAACAAACTGAAGTTAATATGGATATTAGATCTATTGCTGTATCTTGTTATTAAGGAATCAATAAAGAAACATACGAATTATTGTATCACAGCTTAGAGAAAGATTTCACATTTATATTTTGATCTTATTCATCTCTATATCATGTGTGTGTGTGTGTGTGTGTGTGTGTGTGTGTGTGTGTGTGTGTAATTTAAGCATATTTTCCTGAGAAGGCCCCATGGTCTTCACAGTACTTCCAGAGACCATCACCCCCACTGTGGCTTGGGGCTGGGTTTGTGGGAGATTATGGAGATGATGAGTTTACTGACGGATCAGGGATGTGAGGCAAAGGAGGGCTCCAGAAGAACCCCACTGTACCCCTCAAGCTTCTGCCGGGAGTAACATTCTTTTTTTAAAATTATTTCTCTTATTTTTTTTTTTTTTTGTTTTTCGAGACAGGGTTTCTCTGTGTAGCTTTGCACCTCTCCTGGAACTCACTTGGTATCCCAGGTTGGCCTCGAACTCACAGAGATCCGCCTGGCTCTGCCTCCCCAGTGCTGGGATTAAAGGCGTGCGCCACCACCGCCCGGCCTATTTCTCTTATTTTTAAAGACTATAATATAATTACATCATTTCCCCTCCCCACCCCTTCCTTCAAACCCTCCCAGGGAGTCCTCCTGGCTCTCATTCAAATTCATGACCTCTTTTTTCAGTGATTGTTGTTCCATATATACATACATACATATATGTATATCTATATACATATATATTCCTTTTTTTTGTTTGTTTTTGTTTTTTTGAGACAGAGTTTCTCTGTGTAGCTTTGGTGCCTTTCCTGGAACTCACTCTGTAGACCAGGCTGGCCTCGAACTCAGAGCTCCACCTGCCTCTGCCTCCTAAGTGCTAGGATTAAAGGTGTGTGCCACCACCACCCGGCACATATATATTCTTAAATACATTAGTACCGCCTTCTTAGCTTGTGCACGGTTACTCAGTCTGTACACATGTGTTCAGGGTGGACCATTTTGGTATCAGATCACCAACTGGTGTGCTCTTCCCAGGGGAAGATGACTCTTGATCCAGCTTCAGCATCCCTTAGTGACCTGTGTTCCTGGTGCAGGGCCAGGGCCTGCCCACAGCCACCTTTCACACACTCCATCCTTCCCTTCCTCCCTGTTGCCACCTTTTAAAATTTCACCCTGGTAAAATGTGGACCGTGTTTGCCACCGTCAAGTATGGAAAGCCGTACTGAGAAGCAGTCTCCCTGGCGCTCTTCCTCTCTGTCTGTCAGTCCTGATTTCTGTCCGGTTTTATGTTTTTTTTGTTTTTCGAGACAGGGTTTCTCTGTGCAGTTTTGGTGCCTGTCCTGGGTCTCGCTCTGTAGACCAGGCTGGCCTTGAACTCACAGAGATCTGCCTGCCTCTGCCTCCCAAGTGCTGGGATTAAAGGCATGTGCCACCACCACCCGGCTGGTTTTAGGAATTTTGCGACACTCTCACCTAGCCCACACTGGCTTTGACCTCCGTATGTCACTGAGGCTGGCCTTGAACTCCTCATCTTTCTCCTTCCACCTCCTGAGTGTTTCCATGTACAGGCCTGGCCCAGCTTAGGTCTACACCTTCTGAACCTCTGTCCTGTTACTTGTCTGGCCAGCGTGCAAGTTGTCTGCAGACAGTGCCCCACAGTAGGTCCTGAGTGAGCGTAAGATAGGCCGATTCTTTCCAAAGATGGCTATTGTTTTACGGTCACTGTATTATTTCTCAGTTCTCCGTATCAGTTTTAGGAGATGCAGTTGCACATAAAAAGCACATCCATGTGAGTTTCTGTTGTATTATTCTGCGTCATCAGTTGAATTCATTCAACGTATTCTCAGACCAGAAGTAGAAAAGGTGGGTTAGAAGCGTCCCTCCACATGCTCTTCACATGTTTTACTCTGGTTTGATTTTCTTCTGCTGTTGGGAGTTCTGGGTAGCAGTGATTAGAGTCAGCTCGGCTGCCTGGGCTGTGGACTGCCCATGCATGCCACAGCAGCCGGGCTCCCTGTGAGGTCCAGCAATGTATAGTTTTGCGGTCTGATATATTTTGATGGTTGCCAGATAAAATTGATGCCTGGCCCTTTTTTTTTTCTAGGAAAAACACATTTAGACGTTTCCAAGATGATTTGTAGGACTTCATGTCATTAGAACTTTGTGGTAAAACTTTTTCTCAAGCGGCTGAGAAAAATAAAGGAACTTCAGTCTTGAGGGCTGTTCACACCGCGTCCTGGGAGTGCCAAAGTCGAGAGGCTGACAAAGTCCTGGATTGTTTAGACGGCCTTTCTTCAAAAATAACCGAGCATTTGGACTTCTTCCAGTAAGGAAAATAACAGTGTTAGCTACCGACACCAGATTAGTCCCACAACTTAGGAAAAACAGGGTACCTTTTCCTGTCTATTTTCTAATAACATGCCTCACTTTGACAACCAGAGACTGCTCGGGTTAGTCTTGAAAGGTTTGATTATTGCTGTTTGCTGTTCTTGCTGTGTGTGTGTGTGTGTGTGTGTGTGTGTGTGTGTGTGTGTGTGTGTGTATGCAAGGAGAGCTAGGTTTGGGAGAAACGGACTATTGAAAAGTTAGCTTCCCGGTCCAGGCATGCAAATCACAGCCTTTCTCTTCATTTATATCCTGAGCACCCCAGCCAGTGAAGAGGTTGTTATGAGGAAACTGAGAGAGAGTACCTGGCAATACACGAGTTACTTTGTCTTTAAACTCCCTGGCTCCTTCCTAACCCCAGCGGATGGATAACAAGTCTCTGCTTGCTGGCAGTGCAGTTAAACCTCAGAACACTCTTGGAACAAAAGGACGATTTAGAACAACAACAACAACAAAAGCAGTTTTATGGGATACTCTTCGGCTTGGGAGCGTAAATATTTTAGATTTGGAAGAAGTTAAAAAAAAAAAAAAAGCTACAGATCTTCCCAAAAGACTTGGCCTCATTAGTACGTTAATGAGGAGAGAGAGAACTTAGTCTCTTAAAAGCGGCTATAAAACTGGCTCAGGTAGAGAGCCTGGAAGCCGCTCGACCTTGATTTTCAAACACGGGAGCAGGACTAGGCCGGCTGGAGCTATTTCGAGGAACTGGATAAGGGAGAAGGATCAAGCTAGCAGGAGAGAGAGAGAGAGAGAGAGAGAGAGAGAGAGAGAGAGAGAGAGAGAGAGAGAGAGAGAGAGAGGGAGGAAGGGAGGAAGGGAGGAGAGAGAGAGAGAGAGAGAGAGAGAGAGAGAGAGAGAGAGAGAGAGAGAGAGAGAGCTCTGCAGTCCCCTTTGGGTCTTTCTGCGGGGGGGGGGGGGGGCTGAGGCCATCCGGGGCTCGCCCTGGCCCTGAAGAGGGGAGGGCTGGGGTGCCACCGGCTGGAGAGGGGGGACTGGGGTGCCACCGGGTGACTCAGCAGCTTCTCTGTCTGCGACCATCCGGGAGCGTGAGCCCGGTGGGTCTGTAGAGTGGCAGCGGCTGCTGGCATCCCTGGTGCCCCTCGGGTCCCCCTGGGGGGGGGCAGAGGCGACATCACCAAGGGTGCTGGGCTCACACCCCTGGCTTTGACGCTTTCCCCGGTTGCCCTCCTATAGACGGGGATCGGGAACTGTCAATCCATAGTAAATAGAATCTTCTTATTTATTTATAAAGTTCCTCAATTAGTCTGAAAGTAACCAACTCATGGTTAAAAAAATCTAGCCAGTTCAGCAGGCCACTAAGGGGGGGGGGATTGCCTACTCCCTTCCCCACCCCACTCCCCCAGGGTACTGTTATTTATTTGTTAAAAAAAATATTTCGGAATGTTCTAATGCCAGAGAAGCATCTATTTTTAATCAGTATTTTTTTTTTTTAAAGTTCACACAAACAGTATTATGCACACACTCTGTTCTGTGCTATTTGGGGGTCTGTAATAGCTTTGCATGTTTTTATGCAGCTCCAAGTTCTTCGCCATTCTTCTCAACAGCCCATGCTGCAGCATATTCCAGCCCATGAATGCACCGTTGTTGACAGGCTCGGCCACCCCCCACCTCCATCCGTGGACAGCTAGGCTGTGAACCACTTTTGGCCACCACAAACAAGAGTGTAGCAGAGCTCATGAAAGCCCCGTGTGCTTATGGGAGCCTATGCATGGAGTCTATCCCTGGCCGCCAAAGTTTTGGATAAAGGGGGTACCCACAGGAGACCTGTTCAAAGGTTTTCAAAAGCACATAGTTCTACCGATATCCCAGACTTAAATAAGTTCGCATCTTTCACGTTTCAAGTACTCACAAGACTGTCTTTAAAAGACTGTTAATATTTAAACAACACATTTGGTATTGAGAGCAAATGTTTGTGTTTAGCTGATAATTAAATGTCTTTAAAGTGAAATCTCTATCCCAAACAGAGGTCTCTAGAAGTGTGCAGCTCTGTCTTGACACACTCATCCCACTGTCCAGGGACATCCAGGGCTCTGTGGCATGTGGCTCCATGCCTTAACCATGGCTTTCAGAAACTCTCGGGTAGATTCGGGGAAGCATTTGCTTCATGTGTAAGGGTGTCCATTCCGATTAGTTCAGTCTAAAAGATGGAGATTAAATACAACCACAGTGAAAGTTTCCCCTCCCCCTGCCTCTCTCCATACCAACCTCCTGATACCAGATGGGAGCCCAGTTCTAGGAATCACGAAACTAATTTCCTGCTGGTGAAAGGTGACCCAGCAAGGGATTAGCTTTACCCCTGGGGGTCACCCCCAGTGGCTCTACACTGTATCTAGATCTTGCCCCCAATGCAGTATTTGGCCTGCTTATGAGTTCGGTGCCTTTAAGTCGTCCACCTGCACACAACACTTCGTCTTACTCCTCACTTGAGTCTTACAGGTAGAAATATTACAGGTGCAACCAGATCCCAATGTGCAAGTCAAGTTTTAGAACTTGGGGTTTAAGCGGCTGTGAAACTGATTTATAAGTGATTCTAGCAGCACCCCCAATTGCCTTTTAGATTAAAGTCAACTTTGGGGGAGGAGGCAAGGGAAGAGAACTTTGACAGTTGTTTTATGTCCCAAACTACTCATTTGACTAAAAAAAAAATGGTTGTTTCAAAACTAAACTCCCTCAACCCTCAAAACTCATCTTCAAAAAAAAGTAAATAAATAAATTAAAAAAAAATAAACAAAACCACAGTCACACAGTCACATTGAGATACAAAGTCTGGGTATCAGCCAAAAGGAAAATAAACAAACAACAAAACTCCAACCAAAACAAACAAAATGAAAATAAACTTTCCACCCCAGGTCTGGACCTGTTGCTTTCAAGGGCCTCCACCATCACACAGATTTATGCCCTGAGATAAAGAACACAAATGAACAGGCATGGAAAACTGCCTCCTAAGAGCCTTTGATTTCAAAGCAGTCTCCAGCAACACACGAGAAGCTCATTGGAAGAGCGAGGGGGGTGAAATGAATTGTGCCATGATGTCCTTAAATAGAATGTTCCTTTCAACTCTCAGGAAGCACCTGCGGCTTGCTTAGCTGCTTTAGAAAATTAGACAGAAATTGTTCCTGAAATAAGGGGGAAATAAGCTGGTTTCTAGGTGCCTTTAATATCTGCACACATTTATTTTATTTTTTTTTTCAGCACCTGAATTACAAAGATCATGAATTCAAGTCAATAATGTATTTAACTTTTGTGTGTGTTGCAGGGCGGCGGCGGCGGCGGGATGGGGGGAGACAGATGATGTCAAGCTGGAAAACGGAGACCGGGCACTTAGCTCTCACTCTGAATCTCTCTTTCTGGCTTTGACTGGAGCTGAACTTCAAGTCTATAGTACTTTCATTTTTACAGCCCTTTCCAATAGTCTGTTTAAAAGCTGAAAAGTGAAGCAAAGATGTTTCTTAATTATTACAACTTCTGCCACCTCTTTTAGTTAATTTTTTTTTAATGTCCACGAAGGCTTTAGAGCACCCTTCCTAATGCCTCTACCCTTTAATACAGTTCCTCATGTTATGGTGACCCCCCCCCTGTGCCCCAACCACAAAATTATTTTTTCTTTGCTACTTCATAACTGTGATTTTGCTACTGTTATGAATTTTAATGTAAATATGTGGTGCTCAGGATACTGATATGCGACTGAAAAGGTTGCTCAACCCAGAGGGGTCTCCGACATACAGGTGGAGAACTGCTGCTTTAGAATACATTCTTTCCCCAAATCTCCTTTAGTTAGCAAATGAGTAGGGTTCTTAATGGGAATTTTCTTTTTCCTAAGTATTCCAGTTCCTTTGTTACTTTTATTATTATTTTCTTTTTTAAGAGACAATCAATCCTTCGTTTTCCCTTGGAGGTTTAATATAAAGGCAGTTAATTTGTTTGAGAATTCTGTTGTCCTAGCACCTGATAACGTAAACACACACTCACTGGGCTACTGAAGAAGGAGATCATGAATTAGCTTCAGAACACGGGTAGTTAAGGGGAAGGCTTAGTGACATGTGTATGTCATTGATCTTTGAATTTTAAATAAGAATTTCAAAAAAAAAAAAAAGAATTCTGTGGTTATATAACCAGTCCTTGAAGCAAGTTTTTACTACATTTTGTTCAAATGTCAAATTGAATAATCCAGTCAGAAACGCAGGGTCCCATGTCTTGTCAGCAGTCTTCTAAAAGTAGAGATTTACTGAGACTTCTTTCATTGCCTCAGCTTTATTACTTTTGAAAATATGCGATGGTATTGCCCTTAGATTTACTGGGATTCTTAAGGTCCTGTCAAAATGAAACAAGCCCGTTCTGTGGGATGAATTGCCTGTGAGCACTGTGACGAGGGGGTGGCTTGGCCTTTGGAATCTCACCCATTACTGAAAACAAAATCTGCTCAACCCTTTCTTTTTCCAGTAGTCATTTATTTTTACCGATGCTGATCCAACAGTCAGCTTTGGGGATGCTTCACGTATTTCAGCTACTCGTGTGAGTTGCCTTTCAAACACGGGTTGCGTTTCCTTCCCCTCATCCCCTTTGGAAACTGATGATGTGTCTCTGAAGACACACTGGACACTGAGAGGGACGCTCAGCTCCGTCGGCCATTCTTGGTGGTCCAGAGGCCAGCTTTGAAACGGGCTGGCTGTCAACCCGAATGCACCTTGAGAGGCATGAGCTGAGTGAGGCTCAAGTTTCCTGCCTGCGTGCGCCCCTCCAGCTGGAATGCTTCTCTTCCGCCAACCCGGAGTGGGGCCTGCTCCTCCTCCTCCTCTTCTCCCAGATTAAGCCTGCATTTGGGTTGGTTCGTGACCAGAAGTGCCTCAAAAGAAAGACAGAAAGAAAAGAAAACTTGAAAACCAACCCAGACCACAGCCTATCATCTTTTTCTCTCAGCTCTTTTGGACTTAATCTAACAGAATCCACTGCCTTCCTCCTCCTCCTCTCCCCCGACACCCTTCCTTCTTTTTCTCCCCCGCCCCCATCTTCTTCCTTTTCGTCCTATCCAGTAACTTTATTTCTTTAGTCTGGGGTTTTTTTTTTTGTGTGTGTGAGAGAGTGTGTATGCAAATACGCATGCGTGGCACATACTTTATCCACTGACCTCCAGACCCGGTGTCTACTTTCTTTAAAAAAAAAAAATTATCTCTATTTTTATTTACTTATATATGAGTGTGTGTGTGTGTGTGTGTGTGTGTGTGTGTGTGTGTGTGTGTGTGTCCTAGAGGTAGCTGTGAGCTCCTGACCTGGGTGCTGGGAACCAAACTTGGGTCCCCTAACAGAGTAGCAGGTACACTTTTTATTGTTGTTTTGTTTTTGGTTATAGAAACGGGGTTTCTTTGTGAAGTCTTGGCTGTCCTGGAACTTGCTCTATAGACCAGGCTGGCCTCGAACTCACAGAGATCCGCCTGCCTCTGCCTTCTGAGTGCTGGGATTAAAGGCATGCACCACCATGCTCACGGCAGATGCTCTGAACCATTGAGCCTTCTCTCCAGCCCCTGGTCTACTTTTGTTTTCTTTTGACATTTTTCTCTGGGGTTATACCTCTTTACAGTCTGCAGGCTCACACAACCAGACAAGCCTCTTTTGTTTGTTCATTTGTTTGCTTTGTTTTTTGTTTTTGTTGTGTAGGGGTGTGGTTCTTCCACAACTGTCCAACAGCAGAGAACATGGGCAATTGTAGAGATTTTCCTGGGTTTGTCCCCGCCCCCCCCCTCACCCCATGCTTACTCTTCCCTCTTTTTATGATTTAGTACTTCTTAAACTCAGCATTTAGTTGGGTTTAAAAAGACCTTCTTTACATAGTTGGCCAGGAATAAGCATAGTAGGGGACTTGGGACAAACGATAGACATGTTTGAATTTATTTCCCTGGTTTGAGGCTGTTTCTTCAACAGATTTTATGTGAGTGGGTGTTTTGTCTGCATGTATGTCTGTGTACCACATCTGTGCCTTGTGTCTGGTGCCTGGGGAGGACAGAATAGAACATTGGATCCCCAGGAACTGGGGTTACAGATGCTTATGAGTTGCTGTGTGGGTGGTGGGAATTGAACGCAGGTCCTCTGGGATAGCAGCCAGTGAATGCTCTTAACCACTGAGACATCTCTCCATCTTGATTTTTTTGGGGGTGGTGTTGGGGAACCTCGTCCTATCTGCCAACTTTCATGGTGAATGCTTTCCATATACTATTGGATTTAATACCCACATCATCATTTCTGGCACATAATTGCATCACAACCATTTTGTAGATAAGGAAACTGGGGCCTAAAGGATGGTGATGTAGAGCTGGGATGTAGAACCAGGTTATCTGATTTTAATATCCAATTTAATGGATATTAATTTAAGCAAGGCCGTGCATCCGGAGTAGCTAACTAGAGTGTCTCTGTTAGGGAGTCCTTGGAGAAGGCTATTGGAAGGACACTGACCCACACATTCCTTGACCAGACTTGTTCAAAGCAACCATAGGCTTCATAGGTATCTCTGCTCTGCCCTACATCACTATTTTATGAACTTTTCCTAGACAGACCAACAAGTATCTCTTCCTCAGAGACAAGGTATCAACAACAGAAGTGAGTCTACCCAAGTCTTGCTTGGTGAGCCAGTGGGTTTACTGAAGTTTGCTGAGAGAGGCATGGGCAGCTTACAGGCGGCTGCCTCACTGAGGAGAACGCCTCTCATGTCCCACTCACAACCATTACCTATAAACCCAAGGGAGGAACATTCTCCTCCCCGCTCCATGACAGAGAGTTAGTGGGCTCAGTCTTGTGCAGGTCTCCTGTGGGTAATTACAGCAGTTGAGAGTTCAAAAGGGTACCTGCCATGTTGCAATTGGAGGATTGCGTTCCTAAAGAAAAAACAATCCACTGCAAATTACAGTTTTTTCCCTAGTTTATCTCTTCTATGCACTAGAGATGTTCTTTTAGTAGACTATAGATTTGTCTCTTTGTATTTCTTTTTCAACTTATAAGTAGTTATAGAGCTCCCAGGAAGGTATAAAGATAGGACAGAGAGGGCCTGGCCTGTGTTCTCTTTGCCCAGTTCCCTCATGGCCACAGCTAATGTTATGGGCACAAGGAAACTGGAATCTTGACACTGGTATAAAAATGCGTGTAATCTTCTGCAACCTTTTACCCACCAGAGATCACAACGATGACAGATGAAGTCAGCACAGGCAGCTGTCACCACAAACATCCCATCCCTGAACGTTAGCAACCAGTGATTTATTTCATGTTTCTTAAATTTCTCATTTCAAGCCTCTCTATTTAAAAATAGCGATTTATTTTTATTTTTGTGTATGTTGTGTGCCTGTATGAATTTATGTGTACCACATACTTGCAGGAGCCTGCAGAGGTCAGAAGAGGTCTCCAAATCCCGTGGGACTGGAGTAACAGGGAGTTGTAGAGGTTGGGAACTGACATAGGGTCTCTCCAAGAGCAACAGGTGTTCTCGGCCACTGAGCCATCTCTCCAGCCCCTGAAGTCTCTTTCTTATTAATTAATTCATTTATTTTTCAAGGCAGAATCTCATGTTCCTCCTTCTGTCTCAGCCTTTTGAGAGCTGGGACTACAGGTGTACACTACCACGTCTAACTTCAAATTTCTTTTCTGGAGAATAAGAAGAAGATTGTAACAATGCTTATAAAACACCCCCCCCCCCTTCAAATTATTATGTCTCTCACAAGTGCATTTGAAGGCCTCTTTGTCTTATTCTCTGGTCCTCTTTTTTCTTTTTTGTAGCCCTATCTGGCTTGTGACTCACTTCGTAAACCAAGTTGGCCTTTGACTCACAGAAATCCTCCTGCCTTTGTTTCTAAGTGCTGGGATTAAAGGTGTGTGCCGCCATGCCTGCTCTTGGTTGACCCTTCCTAGAGACAAACTCTCCCCCAAAGTTATTACACATCCTTCCTGTCCAGGTTTTCATCTTTGCCTATGTTGCTGTGTCTGAACACTCGACATATATATATAAAGTATAGTGTTGTAACTTCAAAATGTATCTAAGTAAGCCAACACGTATTTATTTGTGCATTTACAATGATAGGATCTGCTTTTCATGGTCTAAACTTTTGTCCTAAATATATATATATATTCATATATATATGAATAAATAATATATATGAATAAATATATTCATATATATGAATAAATAAGATAATTGTAGGATTTTGTTTGTTTGTCATTTGTCTTTTTTTTTTTTTTTTGAGACAGGGTCTCATTGTTGTAGTCCTGGTTGGTCTGGAGCCTTCTGGGTAGACCATGCTGGCCTTGAACTCACAGAGATCTGCATGCCTCTGCTTCTTGACTATTGGGATTAAAGGCATGTCCCACCAAGCCACTAATTGTAGGATTCTGAAGTGTGGGAAAATATTAAAATGTGGCACTGTATCATTCAGGTAGGCAGAGGAGATGGGGGCATCCAAGGATGGGGACATCCAAGGGTTGACAGGTGTGGCGGTTGAATGTGATGTCCTCCCATTGTTTCTGGCATTTGAACACTTGGTCCCAGTTTGTGGCACTGTTTGGGTAGGACTGGGAGGTGTGGCCTTGCTGAAGGAAGCATCTCACTGGGAGTGGGCTTCTAGGTTTCAAAAGCCTCATGCCATTCCAAGTTCACCCTCTCTGCTTCCTGTGTGCGGTTCTAGATGAGCTCCCAGCTCGCAGCTTCCCGGCTCCAGCCACCGTGCTAGCTTGCTGCCACCCTTCCCTGCTGTGATGGCGGTGGACTCTTATCCCTCTGGACCCATAAGCCAAAAAATAAACCCTTCCCTAAGTTGCCATGGTCATGGTGTTTTATTATAGCAATAAAAAAAACCAACTTCATGTAGAAGTTGATAACAGGAGGGGGCATTTGTTCTGACAGGCCTGACCTGATCATGTCTTTTTGCAAGGATGTAGAAGACTTTGGGACCTTGGACTAGAGAAGTGGTTGAACACTGTAGTGGAGCTTAATGGGCAGTCCTAGTAGAAGCTTGGAGGATGGTGGTGCCCAAACTATGCAGACTGTGGAGGCTTGGCTTAAGAGATTTCAGAGGGGAGCAATATTAGCACCAGGGCTAGAGACCTCTCCTGTGATATTTTGGCAAAGAATGTGGCTGCCTTCTGCCCTTGTCCTGAGAATTTGCCTGAGGCTAAATTAAAAAACAACAGACCAACTATTCTTTCGCAGAGGAGACTTCAAGGCAGCCTAACACTGACCATGTCTCATGGTTAACTGTAACGACTCTGACGCAGGTCTAAATGAAAGAGAACAAGTGTGACAGAAAGAAACACAAAATGCACAGTTTGAAGAGAAAAAGAACACCAGGAAACTTAATGTTGCAGCCTAGTCTTGTGCTGAAGGACAGGAGGAGACAAGGAGAGGATTTGCAGTGGAATGAAGGGAAGGGTGACTTCGGGACAAGCTTCCAGCCTGCGAAAAGGAAAGGCCTGAGGAGTTTCCCACTCCTAGAGAGGAGTGTCCAAAGCTGCTGCCAGTGTGATTCAAGGAGACCAGGGTTCTTTTCAAATTGGCAGCCAAGCTTGACGGGGTTGTCCAGGCAGTGCTGGCTTTACGGTCAAGAAGGATACATGAGTAAGGGGCTGGTGGAATCTTCCTTCATGGCTTCAAACAGCTGCTGAAGCCAGGCATGTGGCATGGGAGTCTCTGCATGGATGCCCTGAGAGGCTATTACGTGAAGCAGTGGAGTGAAGCCTGGATTGCGTTGGAGGCCCAAGAATGTTGGTGATGCCAGAGCCACCGGATACCTGCCAAGGGGAGATGCACACAGGATGGAGCACTAAACAGGAGGCAATAGGTCTTGCAGCAAAGGTAAAAAGGCAGAACTAAGCTCTTCAACACAGAGTTACAGGATTTGGAGTTTGCCCTGCTGGGTTTCCGTCTTGCTTCGGACTAGTAGTTCCTCACTATGCCCCATTCCTCTCTTTTGGAATGGTAACGTATATTATGTGCATTGTATGAGGGAACTATGTACTTTGATTTTTGTTTTTACAGGACGTTATAATTACGAGATTACTTTGAGTCTTAAAAGAGACTCTAAACTTTTAAACAATGTTGAGACTACAGGGCTATTTTGAAGGGGACTTTTGAAGTCCGATTAAATACATTTTTTTTTTTTTTTTTTTGCATTGTGATATAGTCACAAATCTATAAGGACCAGATAGTAGAATGTGGTGTTTTGAATGAAAATGGCCCTCAAAGGCTCATGGGTCTGCATACTTGGTCCCCAGTTGGTGGAACTGTTTGAGAAGGATTAAGAGGTGTGGCCCTGTTGGTGGAGGTGTCACCAGGGGTGGGCTTTGAGGTTTCAAAAGTAACTAATACAACGGGATATATAAATCTTAGTGATAAGAAGGAACAGTCCATGCTGATGCCCTAACAGAAATGAGTCTGGTGTATTCAAGGAGGAGGCAAAGCAGATGGAGTGTTGTGGACAAGATGGAGGGGGGTGGGAGGGGAAGTCAGAGGGATGTCATGTAGGGCAGGGAGTATTAGAATGAACCAATCAGATAATACTAGATGTTTAGATCTTTTCAAGAATGCAGAGAGAAGCCAGTGAAAGGTAGCAGTGGGGTGTGAGGAAGTTGTTATGTAAAGGGTGGAGTAGGAAGGGTCCAGAATGAGATGTGCTAGAAGGCAGCTTCAGCTTTCCCGGAATGAGCTCAGCCAGGGGCGTGGTGACACTTTCTATAAAATAAAAGGGCCAAGCATTGTCTCGCCTCTCTGTAATTCACCTACAGGATCAAACATTGTGCTTCGGGATGTATTTATATTATTGCTTTCAGGGAACATTCATTCATTCCGATTATTCGAGATAGTCCAGTCTACAACTACCTCAAAGTTTCTTCGCCTGTTTATGCTCTTGTTAGACGATAGAAGTATCTCTTTACTTGTGTGTGCAATTCTATCAGAACTACTCTTCTATCTGGATGTTTGTGGGTGGGGTGGGTTTTTTTTCTGGGGGGTACACCTAGCACTCGGGTGGCTCAGTAGCCTCTGTCTACTTTCCAGATTGTCTCCAACTGTACTCCACAGACAGACTCACGAACCCTAACTGTGCACGAGAATCTCCATTCCCTTTGTTCTCAACAGTTAGAACCAGACATTTTTAACCATTGCCTGTCTGATAGGTTTCAAATTAGGGGCTCATGCCTGCAATCCCAGTACCCTGGAGGCTGAGACAGGAGGATTGCTATGAACCAGAGGCCTGTCTAGTCTACACAGTGAGTTCCAGGCCAGCCTGGGCTACGTAGTGAGTCTCTGTCAAAGAAATGAAATGAACTTTAAAAAAAAAAATCATATCATTGTTAAAATTTGCATTTTCTGATTACTATATGTCTTTTGTCCTTTTGATTTATTTTCTGAGAATTCATTGCTCATAGCTTGTATTCATTCTCTTGATTTTTTATCTTATTAATTTGGGGAACTTCATGTATTCAGGATAATAACACTTTCATGGATTAGTACAGACATCTGAAAAATATTTTTCTCATTGAAAAATTTGCTTGTAATTATTAGCTCCCCCGTCCCAACTCGATGGCTCTGTCAGGGTTAGGTACGAACACAGTGAGTTGCACTTCTGTCCCACACATTCTCTGTGCTCTGCCCCTACACTTCACCCAGCCCTGTCTTCATGTTTTACAGTGTTGGTTTACATTTAAATTCCCCCCTCTTTGTCAGATTTAGCAGTTTCATTTTTTCCTTACCCCGAGGCCATACAATTGATCTGGCGAATCATTTTGTGAATGGGGTAGAGCATGGATTTATTTTCCTCTTTTCTTTCCAAATGGAGAAAAGTGGCTGACCTAGGACAAGTCATTCAACAGTCTTGTGCTTTCTCCGCCGGCTTCAAGTCACATTTTCACACATGTGCTTGTTATGTGCCCTTCATTCCGTCCTGTGCTGTGTTGGCCAATGCTGTAGCTTTGTCTAGTGTGGTTAAGTGCTTCTCTGTGTCAGGCTGTCAACTTGGCTCTTTGGTATTAACTTAAGAATTAACTTGTCAAATATCACAGGAGATATTCGTAACATATGTAGATGTTAGTTGTGATTACAATACAGTTATAGATTTCCTGGGAAGCATTCCCATCATTGTCTTCTCATCCCATATTATAAACTTGATGTGTCTTTTCATTTACTTAGCTGTGTCCCGTGTCATTCGAGTTGGACTCCATCTTATCTGTCCTTTTTGATCTGTCTGCCAATTCCCCAAAGCTTTTATTGCTATAAATTAATGAACACCGTGGTAGTTTGGATGTAATTGGTTCCCATAAGCTCACAGGGAGTGGCACTATTAGGAGGTGTGGCCTTGCTGGAGGAAGTGTGTCACTGTGAGGGCGGACTTTGAGGTCTCCCATGTTCTAGATACCGCCCAGCATTTCAGTTTACTTCCTGTTGTCTGCAGATCAAAGATGCAGAATTCTCACCTCCTTCTCCAGCACCATGTCTGCCTGCACACTGCCATGTCCCACCATGATGGTAATGGACTGAACCTCTGAACTGTAAATAAGCCACTGCAATTAAATATTTTCCTTTATAAGAGCTGTTGTGGTCATGATGCCTCTTCACAGCATAGAAACCCTAAGACAGACACTTTTTTTAAAAATTAGACTCTTTCTTAGTTTCTGCTTGTAAATAAGATCACTGCTAATTTGGGGATATTCATTCTTTTTTTTTATTTTTTTTTTTATTTTTCAAGACAGGGTTTCTCTGTGTAGCTTTGCGCCTTTCCTGGAACTCACTCTGTAGACCAGGCTGGCCTCGAACTCACAAAGATCCGCCTGCCTCTGCCTCCCGAGTGCTAGGATTAAAGGCATGCGCCACCACCACCCGGCTGGGGATATTCATTCTTATCTAGATGCCTTGCTGAACTCTTAAATAGTTCTTAGAGTTCATCTGAAGAGTCTTGGATTCAAAGAAACAATGTGAACAGTTTTACTGCAAGTTCTTCTCAAACTTTTGAATCTATGCTTCTTCACTTCACTGTTTTGTATATGCAGGGTTAAAAATGAAACATGGATACTCATTCTTGGCACATTATAAACTATCTTTATACATTATCTTTTTTACCCCTAACTTCTATTCCTTCTTCTATTGATTAATAGAATTAATTAACTCCTATTCCTTCTTCTACCAATTTTCATGGAAATTTTTAGAGTTGACAACAAAAATTTAAAATATATAATAAAAAGTTAAATCCTTAAAAATTAGAAACCCTCGGCCGGCCAGTGGTGGTGCACGCCTTTAATCCCAGCACTCGGAAGGCAGAGCCAGGCGGATCTCTGTGAGTTTGAGGCCAGCCTGGGCTACCAAGTGAGTTCCAGGAGAGGTGCAAAACTACACAGAGAAACCCTGTCTCGAAAAACCAAAAAAACAAACAAACAAAAAAATTAGAAACCCTCACTTGCCAATGACCTAATTAGCATGTGGCTGACCAGTCACCGACAGGGTCTGACTGTGGACTCAGACAGATGCTGGACATCTTATAAAGCTGAAGATGTGACAAGGAAGAATGAGAAAAAGAAAATAGTCTTCAATACTATTAGCACACGCATGCATGTGAGCATGTGTGTGTGCACTCACACACCATTTGTTGGTGTGAAAAATAATGTGTTACTAAATAAATTATTTAGTAACTCTTATGTTATCTTCATGACAAAATAGCTTCATGACAAAAAATAAATAATAAATTGTCATGAAGAAAACCTGCATTATGAAAATTAAAAATCAAATCTCCGAAGTAGCTCCATGTCCTGTGTACATCAGTCACTCCTGATTGTCTACTGGGCATGCTCATGAACCCATTCCTAACTGGAGTCCCAGGGTATGTGATATGTGAGAGACCCTGGTGGATATTATATCAGGGGATGAGCATGTCTGAAGCCTGGTTGGAGTTTAAATGGTTCTTGCTGCCTAGGACTACCCAGGCTGCTCTCTGTTGACAGGCTAGCTGTGGCAAAAGCCCCATTAATGCTCAATCACCAGGACAGTGTAGGTCCCACCAAATACTGTAACCTGGGATCTAGGAACATGCTTCCCAGACAAGGTATGGACAGTGGTGGTGGTAAGGAGAGGGGCCCATGAAATCAGGAAGTTCATACTACTCATAGGTAGGGTGTCAGCCAGGTTGAAACAGGAAGGGCCCAAGACTGGTTTCTCCTGGTGAGTCTCTGAGGGCCTGGCTGACCACATCTGAGGGGCTTGTTTTCCAAGGGTGTTCAAACTTTGCTGGAGTGAGGTCCAGGTTGTGGTCTAAACCCAGAGGCCGTCACCAGGCTGTTTAGTCCTCCACCACTGAATCTACTTGGTCAAAGACCAAGTCAAAGCTGTTCTCCAAAGCTATGCGAGTAAACAGTCCTATTTTTAGGAGATCACTGCTTGCAAAAAAATAGCTCAAAATTCAGACGTTTGAATCTCAACAGCCTTCAGCTTAAGGCACTATGCTGCAGTCACAACACCGGTCGACGCTGGCATTTTCTCACGGGTCCTTGTTTAATCTTACAGTGTACTCATTGATACGATTCCTACTTTCGTGTAGGAAAGCCAAGGCTCGGAAAGGTTAGGTTGCTCTGGTCAAGCAGCTTTGCCCAAGCAGAGTCCAGAATGCTATCTGCCCGTCACCAGCCCGACGTCACAGCTCTGGGTCTTGAGCACATTTCCTTCCCACCTTGACACATTCCACCTTGGCATTGGTAACGGGATGTTGTTATTACATGGGATCCGGTCCAGTTTCCTGAAAGGAATTTAGTTGCTAAATGAGACTCAGGTTACATAATCGAGCAGTTGCTTATCCTTCCTAGCCTCTTACTTGCTTTTTTTTTAAGAGAAGCCACTGGATCTGTAAGTCCCCCTGCTCTTCTCACCGTGCTCCATTTTCACAGAGAGACTCAAGGTGTCTTCCCAACACAGCACGGCTTGTGGCAATTACTTGACAATTTAAAGGGCCCCCAGCAGTTTTGTGAGTGACAGTCTTAGAACACGCAGTAAAACCTGTCAGAGTCTGGGCAAGCTCCACCGGTGAGACCAGTAGAGCCTTGCTGATTGATTTCACACAAAGACCAAGTTTAAGGTCCCGTGCTTGCTGAGAAGATTGAGAGGCATCACAAGAGAAGCTACACCCAGGGAAATCTCTGACAGAATCTACTGTTCCCATGTAAATCGAATAAGGAGAGCACGTGATAGTTCAGTTGCCGAATAAAAAGGCACAGAGAGCAGCCAGGCAGTGGTGGCACACACCTTTAATCCCAGCACTCGGGAGGCAGAGGCAGGTGGATCTCTGTGAGTTCAAGGCCAGTCTGGTCTACAGAGCAGAGTTCCAGGACAGCCAGGGCTACACAGAGAAACCCTGTCTCAAAAACCACAACAAACAAACATGTGTCTGTGTGGACAGAATACACCGACTTTCCAGCTTGACATTTCTCAGAGGGGAAACACTCTGGTTGCTGCCTGTTTCCCAGTGAGGTCCTGTTGGCTATAAGAGTCAGCCTGTAGCAAGGAGGGAGGATGGTTCACAGAATGCCGCACCAGGGGTCGGCTCAAACAGTCTCAGAGACTGTACCTGTGCAAGGCTCCATTTCCAAGCATTTTTTTTTTTACTTTGTGTTCTTTTGAATTGAGAGATTCTAAAAACAAAATCGAATTTCCATCCTGGTTGCCCATGATGGATGGGAATGTGAGAAGTTAATATTGTCCTTGCATGCATAGGCTGTACGTACACATGGAGGATAGTATGCCTCTTTAAAAACTTAATATCCCAGTGATCTGTGTTTTTATCCTCTAGAACAACAAAAAAGGATTTACTTAATCTAATATTTATATGCTTGAAAGTTTTTAAATGATCACATATCGAAATTAATTACAGAGACTATAGTTAAAAGTAGTTCTAGCTGGGGCTACTGGCACAAGCCTGTACTCCCGGTTACTCGGGAGGGTGAGTCAGAAGTGACACAAGTTCAGGGCTTGCCTGGACTACAGAGTGAGTTCAAGTCTAGCCTGGGCAGTTTACTGAGACCATGTCTTGAAATAAAAAGTGCAGAAAGGGCCGAGGATGTAGCTGTGTGTTCTTATCTGGCATGTATGAAACCCTAAGTTCAATCCCAACTCTGAAAAAGATAGACCCATTTAAAAAGTAACTACAGTTATAACTACAAAGTTCACCTGGATTCATCTGGGTCAAGACCCGCACTCCTCCTGCCTTGTCTCATCGTTTGTGGGACTTTGTCTGTACTCATGGCCCAAGATGGCTCTTGCGTCTTGTGCTGTTTCTTTTCTCTGAGCTCTGTTCAGATACCCAGTGAGAGCGGCTAAGGGAGGAAGGCTTATAGCATGAACTGTTAAAAGGTCTTATTAATAAAAAAAAAACAACCCAGAGGTGGTTATTGGAGTAAATTCTGAAAGATCAGAGAGACAGAACAAGCCACATCCAACCTCACCTCACCAATTCCTTAGCTGATCGTGTTTCCTCAAACTGGAAGCCTCTGAGTTCTCATCCCAATGGATCTCAGCTGAACTGCTGCTAAAAGCTTAAAAGCTTGAAAGGCTGGTCCTCAGGCTTTATATACCTTTCTTCTTCCTGCCATCACTTCCTGGGATTAAAGGTGTGTGTCTTTCCCAAGCCAGACATGAGATCTTAAGAGCTGACATTAAAGGCTGTGTCACCACGCCTGGCTGTTTCCATATGTGGTCTTGAACTCACAGAGATCGGGATGGATCTCTGCCTCTGGAATGCTAGGATTAAAGGTGTGTGTGCCACCATTTTCTGGCCTCTATGTCTGTCTAGTGGCTGTTCTGTTTTCTGACCCCAGACAAGTTTATCAGGGTGCACAATTTATTAGGGGACACAATACCACCACAAAGGGTATGTTTAGGGTCGTAGCTTGAGAGGACAGACCGTCATGGTGGGGACGGTACAGCAGCAGGAGCAGGAGGCAGCTGGGTCACATTGCGGCTTCAGTCAGGGGCTGAGGGGGATGACTGCCCGGGTCTTCTGGATTTCTCTTCTTTGGCATCCACCTTTGGGGGTGGGCTTTTTCCTGCTCATCCCTGTTGCCTTTCTGGAAACACCCTCATACACACACCCACTGTACCAATGGGTTTGATGAAGATTAACCATCCCACTTTCCCATTCATGACCTTTCGACGTTGCTCACATTCCATTGGCCAAAATGGGAGCACCTGACCGCATCTGACTGCAAGGAAAGCTGGGAAATTCTCTCCTCCATCTGCGCAGCCATGTTGGACAACTGTAAAACTAGGTTTCTAGAGCTGGAGAGATGGCTCAGTAAGGAAAATGCCTGTTGAGCAAATTCCAAGACATGAGCGGGGCTCCCTATCCACCATGTAAGAGCTGCTTGTGTCTGGAACCCCAGCACTACCAGGGAGGAGACAGGCAGATCTGATCAGCTACCCTACGAGAATTGATCAGGTCCAGGAGCAGAGAAAGAACTGGTCTCAAAAATTAAGGCAGGAAGCCACTGAGGAATATATACAATGCCAACCTCCGGTCTTCCCTTATGTGTACACACACCCACACGAATACGTACAGTACATGACACACACACACACACACACACACACACATACACACACACACACACACACACACACACACACACACACACACACACACCTTTAAATTTCTAACGGAAGAGGCGGCGGTTATCCGGGGCCACTAAGAACTCTGTGGGTGGACTTCTCTTTATTTTCCCAACGCTAGGAGACAGGCACAAGTGAACCCATTCAGTATTTGAGAAGAAGGGAGATCAAGTTACTTGCTGAGGAAACAGTTCGTGCTTTGTGAGCCCTTTGGGTGTGACTTTATTTTTGTTCCCTTTTGTGTTTGTGTCTAGTTTTCTGCATTCCAGCACTAGAATCGGGGAGGAGACATCTCTGCTGTCTTGGGATTGCCACAGCACACCTGATTTCACCATACACACCACTTAAGACAGGCATCCAGGAAGGTGTCCCGTGGCCTGTCCTTTAGAGTTGAAAGCAAGCACATGTTGAGTTTGGTTCAGTTTTGCGATGCTTATTGAGCAATGGGTGGTACATTTGAGTGTTGCTTAATCAAAACCTGGAACTAGACCAAGGCAACGCCATTCTTTGGTTTGATTCAGATTATACCTGGCTTGTGGTCAGGCTAGAAAACCTGTTCCCCAAATCTTCCCTCATCCCTCCCTCCTTTCTTCCTTCCTCCTTCTTTTCTTCCCTTCTTCCATGTCTCCTTCCTCTATTTTTTTTTTTTTTTGTACAAAGTCCCATATAGCCCAGGCTGACCTTGAACTCACCAGGTAGCCAAAAGTGGTCTGAATTCTCATCCCTTGTCCTCCATCTCCCAAGTATTGCTTTTACAGGTGTGTACCACCTGGTCCCAGAATCTTTTTAACTAAGAAGGAAATGCTCCCCAAGTACTTGGGAGTTAGATGCAGGATGAGCAAGAGCTCAGGGTCATCCTTGGGTACATAGGAACTTTGAGGCCAGCCTGGGCAACATGAGACCCACCCCACTTCAAAAAAGAAGAGGAGAAAACCTTTAATAAGATATTCATTGTTTCCATAATGTTTTCCCCCCAGAGGCCAATGCTGATTAAAAAAAAAAAAAAAAAAAAAAAAAGACAACCTCCTTAAAAAAATTAAAGGTGGCAGATTTTCTAGAAAGAATTTTATTTTGAGGAGGAAAAAAAAAAAAAGCACCGTTGAAACCAGATGTTGTTCTACCCCTTCCAACCCCTGGCATCTCCCATGCAACAGCATTTGGCAGGAGGATGACCTCTTCCCTCTACCCAGAGCACGATTCCCAGAGATGATGCACACTGGAAACAAAACGTAAACCAGGGAAACCTGGTTCCTCAAAGTTCACACCTGAGGTTTCCCGAGCTAGTGTACCAGATCCAAAGGACACACCCCAGGAAGAGGCCCTGGCCACACCTGCTGCAGGTATCTGCCTTTGGAAATGGTAGAAGTCACATTTGCATGATTCAGGCTCCAAGTCAGGTGAGCCACCCGCCTCTGGCAGCAAAAACTGCCAGGATGCCAACAACTTTTATAATCTAAATAAATGCTAATTTAATGCTGCATTTAAATTTTTTTTTTTTTAACAAATCACGATGAACAAACGCCATAGCTAAATTTTTACTTGTTCTTAAAATTTTCATACAGGTATACAACGAAATATGATTATATCCACCCCCATTTTTCCCTTCTACTGTCCCCAACTCTCCTCCACAGCCTGCACGCCCCTCCCCCTGTCTATACCGGAAGTTTGGCTTGGTCTTATGCAGGTAACTAAAGCTGTGAGTGAGTTCATGAGTGGTACATTTACGTAAAGTCCTGAAGCTTGCCTTTCCCGGCATCCCTCTCCATCCTCTGGTTCTTACGGTCTTCCTGTGTGTTTCCGCAACATTCCTAGAACCTTCTCAATGGTGGTGGTAGTAGTAGGTGTAGTTTTTTTTTTTTTTTTTTTTTTTTTCACTCTTTTGGCTCTGTACTCTTGGGGACCCACCACCCAGCTCCCAAATAAATCACATGGAGACTTATCCTTACTTATGAATGCCTGGCCTTAGCTTGGCTTGATTCTAGCCAGCTTTCCTTAGCTTAAAACATCCCATCTACCTTTTGCCTCTGAGCTTTTATCTTTTCTATTCTATGTAACTTTCTTTACTTCTTACTCTGTGGCTGGCTGTGTGGCTGGGTGGCTGTGTGGCTGGGTGGCTGTGTGGCTGGGTGGCTGTGTGGCTGGGTGGCTGGCCCTGATGTCCTCCTCCTTCTTGCTCCTTGATCCTCTCTTCCCACATTTCTCCTCCTATTTATTCTCTCTGCCTGCCAGCCCCCCTATCTTTTCTCCTGCTTCACTATTGGCCATTCAGTTCTTTATTAGACCATCAGGTGTTTTAGACAGGCACAGTAACACAGCTTCACAGAGTTAAACAAACGCAACATAAAAGAATGCAGCACATCTTTGTATCATTCAACAAATGTTCCACAGCACAAACAAATGTAACCCATCTTAAAACAATATTCTACAACAAGTGGGTGTGCGGAGAAAGATGTCCCACTTAGGACTGAGCACTCAGTTTCTTATTCTAAGCACTTGGACCAGTCACGCATTTCAACACTGATTGATGCCTCCTGCAGAAGGAAGCTTCTCCGACCACAGTCGAGAACAGCCCAGGTCTACGGGTAAAAGGCAAGTATTTGGAAAGCATTTCGACAACAAGACCATAGTAAACTAACAATAGAAGGTCCTATCCTAGGGCTTGTGGCCTCCCTAGCCATGGACTTGGGAAATGCCAAGATTTTAAATAAAGTCAGAATTGTTTGATCTTGCTTTGCCATCCTATGTTTTTGTGTGATGGAAACATTAACTTCTCGTGAGGCCCCGAGTTCTGGTCCCCAGATTCCACCTCTCTCTGCTGGCTGGGTTAGAGCTATTACAGTTGTGTGAACTGGTTGTTGTGGAGGCTTTATACATATTCATTCTTTTGAGAAAGCTTTTCTTCATTTTTCCCACTGCATGTAAAATAAAGGAAGCTGTTTGGAGGAGTGTGTATATAGTACAGTTTTCCTTTGCTTCGGGCTCCAATGTGGGCTCCACAAGGTGCTGTTCGAGACCTTTGTGGGGCTGGGAATCCAGCTCAGTGCTACAACACTTACCTAAGCATGTGCAAGTTTCTGGGTTTGACTCACTGCACCAGAAAAGTTAAGTAAAAGAAAAAGCAAACACCCGGAAAGCCCGTGCTTTATTAGAGCTGATTTGTGGCTCCTAATACCAGGGCCACATCTTACTATCTCTGTGACCTCACTCTCTTGGTTTTCTCATCTGCCAAACCTAGATAATCATGTAGTTACTTTATGTCCATCAAGTAGTTAGAGCGGAGCCTGGTACACTAGTAACTGGGCTACATGAGACCCCCTCCCCCTTCGAATTGATTTATGTGTATTATAAAGCCATGTAGAACTATGTGTTAGTGATTTCTGTGTTGTTTCTCACAATTAATTGATGCCTCGTTTAATACTGTACACTCTGCCTTCTAAAATCATTTCCTGGAATGGCAAGCTGATTCAGTGATAAAGCGGCCTGCAGCCAAACCTTACAACCTGAGTTCGGTTCCTGGGACCAACAGATCGAGCTGACTCCCATAAGTTGTCCTCTGACTTCCACGTGTGTGCGCCATGACGGGTGCCTTTAGGCCGGTGGTTCTCAACCTTCCTAGTGCTGTGGCCTTTTAGTACAGTTCTTAGTACAGTGTTGTGGTGACCCCCAACCATCAGATGATTTTCATTGCTGCTTGATAACTATAATTCTGCTAGTGTTATGAATCATAACGTAAACATCTTATATGCAGGATACCTGATATGCGACCTCTGTGACAAGGTCATTAGACACCAAGGAGTCATGGCCCACAGCTTGAGACACACTGCTTTAGGCAGACAGTGTTTTCTCTAAGCCTCAGGGCTCCGGATAACGATAAAAATATCTACCTTCCAGGAAATGCTGTAAGATCAGAGACAAAAATAGCATCTTTTCAAACCTTTGGTCTGGAAAGAACACTGCATAAAAATCGGCAAGCCTGTTGCCCAGTGTGTTAGGTCAATTTAAATGCATAGGTACTTACATTCCAGCAAAGGTTCTCGGACCTCAGCACATGTGAGAATTGGCTGGTTTCAGGTGGCCCCGAGCAGTACAGTTTTAGTGGCCTTGGTAGTTTTAGTGGCCCTCTGCCTGCCACGTGTGTGCCAGCACAGATTTCTGGACTCCTGTGTCTGGAAATTTTGCATCAGCTTTATCTGGCCAGAGCAGAGGCTGACAGCTGCAATTCTAGCAAGGCTCCCAGGTGCGTCAGCCAGGTTTTGGTAACGCTCTTCTGTGGTTGGAATGTATGCGTCCCTTCTATCCAGAGGCTACGGCTATTAGGCCTTACTGGAAATGATTAAGTCACCATGTTCTTCATCTTGTGAACAGGATTTGGTGCTCTTGTCAAAGGTTGGGGAACAGGGCTGCCTGTGATCCGCCTGTATCCCTCCCACCTGGTATGAACGCAGCTTTAGTTCTTTCTGCCCATCTGCCACACCGGATCATAACCATGCTGTGCCATCTTGGAAGCAGAGAGCCAGCCCATCTCAGATAACCAAATCTGCTGCCTTCCGGTCTCTCTGGAGCAACACATTTCTCTTCTTTTAAAAGTATAATTTATTAGCATATATTAATTATACGCAGTAGTGGGTTTCATACATGTATATAACGTATTTGGAGCATGTCCACTTCTGTTACTTTTGCCGGTCTCCCTTCCATTCCTTTGGTCTCTGTCTTCCCAGTCAGCCCCTCGGACACTTCCATGTCCTCTGTTGAGTGTGTGAGACTCAATGAGCTTAATTAGGGCTGCTTACAGGCACCATCCCAGCAGCCCCTGAAAATACCCGTCCTTCTGGGCAGCAACCATTAACTACCTGCAGTTCAGGGAGGGGTGGGGCCTCATGAGTCCCCCCCCCTCCCCTTGAACATTTTAATTCTTTATAATTACCCAGCCTAAAGAATGTAAAAAGCTTCGTAAGATGCCAGCGCCACTCAAATGCACTCCAGCCCAGTGCCTTTCCCTGCCCGAACCCCAGCCCTTCCCTCCAATCTCAGTGTGGATTCCTGTGTGTTTTCCAGGACCGTTTACCTCTCCTTTGTAACACCAATCACATAGCTCACCTGCGTCTTCTCACTGTGTACATCAGTTCCCCTCATCTACCTGACTGCATGTGAGGCAGGCTCTTGGTAGCCAGTCAGATCCACCTCACACTGAACACTGTTGTTGCCTGGGTTGCTACAGTGTGGCTTTAGGCTGCCAGCTTGCCTAGTGTGGAAGGAAGCTGCCCTGCCCAGGATCACACCTCCTTTCAATGACTGAATCATGACTCTGAAAGGCCAGCCTTTACATATATATATATATATATATATATATATATATATATATATATATATATATATATATATATATAATGTGTGTATACATACATACACACACACATATATGTGTATGTATATACACACACACACACACACAAAATAAATATTTATTTATTTATTTTGAGACAAGATCTCACTATGTAACCTTGACTCTCTGGGCCACATTCTATGCAGGCAAGACTGGTCTTGAACTGACCAAGCTCCACCTGCCTCTGACTCCCAAGGGCACTACCACACCCAGCCTAAGCTAGCTACGCTTTGCACTAGCCTAAGCATCCTTTGCGATTGCTTCATAGTCGTACATTGTCCTGTGCTCGACCCTGCTTCCTTCCTGGGATCCGGCAAGTGCCGCCAGGCCCTTGGTAAAGGAAGTGACCATGCTTGCCAACTGCGTGTTTTCAGATGAATCAGGGGCGGTTGAAGTTGGGGGATATCAGTTTGTGCCCTGCCTCCACCTCCTTCAGTCAAAGGCAACATAGCTTCTGCACGGGAACTTTCTGGGCTTCTACCCTGGGATTTATTTCTTCCTCTTCACTCAGCTCTGTTTTCACTTTCCCAGTCTCCCCCTTTTCTCCCTCCTCCTTCCTCCTCCTCCTCCTCCTCCTCCTCCTCCTCCTCCTCCTCCTCCTCCTCCAGCTCCCTTTCTGTAGCTCCAACTCTGGCTCTCAGGCCGTTGAGGAGGGAGGAGACAGGCTGAGGAAAGTGGAGAGATTGGTGGGGAACAGTTTGGTAAGCTTAGGTGTTGGTGACTCCAGCACCTTTCCTCTGCGGCCGGTGTGGACCTCTGGGAAAAGCTGCCCTGTGCAGGAAGTCAGTATCTCAAGGTGCTGCTCATTCTCAACAAGAAGAAAGAACCTTTTAAAGCGACAAGGCTCTTGTATAAATAGAAGGGAGAGAGCTCTCATTTTGAGGCCCCATGAAAAATGGTCTCTTTGCTGTTAATTTCTCATCCTCTGAACAGTCCCCTGCAGTCAGCCCAGCGTTTTGGGTCTTTTTCAAAAGGCTCCTTCTAGAAGTCTGTCTCAGAGAGAGCTCCAGGCTCCACTCGGAATTCTGGAGTTTGAGACCGTGGCTCTGGTGCCTCAGAGGCTGCTCCTGGGCTGAAGCCTCATCCTCCACAACTAACTGACTAACCCATGGAGTCCACATGATGCTCTATGCGTGTGAGCACACTTTGAATACTTCAGAAGATGCTGAAAGGAAATTGTTACTTGATCTTCAGTTAAACAGAGCTTGAAAGTTAAAGTTGATATAAAAACAAAGAAAAAAAAAGAGATAAAATACTTCAAGGCTTTAGAAAGTATTTTTCATTTTGGATGGATGTTTGGCCAAGGTCCCTGTTCGCTATACAACTAAGAACCAAACGTCCTCCTTGTCATGCCTAAAAACGTCAGGCCTCTGTGTAAATCTGTCTCATTTCTTCACTGAGACGTGGCGGGCCTGGGAAGACTCCTGCTCTCTGAACGGCAGCCTGGGGATGGTGAGGTGGACATTATTGTGCTGGGTCCACTGAGGCATCCCTGATGTCTCCAAACACGTGATGCTCTGAGAACTGACACCAACAGGGACAGGCTTTCAGTCTCTCATTCTCCCGTCTGGGCATACAGGAAGCTATATGTCCTCAGCGCAGGGCACTTTTCTACAGCAAACAGACCGTTTTCTTTTCTGTAGAGGGCAGATGGATGAGGGGCCAGGGGAGGCTCTGAGGGGCTTCCCTTTTAATGATAATAGATTATAAAATCCTTACAATACCCAGGGTGTGCGGAAGTCTTAGAATTGCTTTATAATCAAGTGTGAGAACTTGAGAACGTGGCCAACTTCTCAGCAGAGATGTAGAGATCATTGGTAAAGGGTTTTGGAACAGGGATGGGCTTTTCAAAAGCTTTAGGCTCAGCTACAGACATTTCTCCTGCAGCATAAGCCTTATATTTTACGTCAAATAGTGAGCTGTGGCTTGCACACACATGCACACGCGCACATGCACAGCGCCAGCATCACAAAAACATGGAGACAGGTACTGTGCCTGACATGACGCTTCTACCATAAATATGTGAAGACCATCGGCTTAGCACTTTGTTGTGTGTGTCTTTGTGTGCATGTGTGTGCCACCTATCTGCACATGGACACACATGTGTGGGTCCATGTGGAGGCCAGAGGTTGATACTGGGTGTCTCCTTCAACTGTTCTCTACTTTATTTACTTGAGGCGAGGTCTCTCAACCTTGAGCACACCGATTCTGGGTAGTCTATCTTGCCAAGTTGCAAAGGGGGATCCCCTGTCATCTCCTCCCAGGAGCTTGAGTTACAAGGGCTAAAATGCCCACCTGGTTTTCATATGTGTGCTAGGAATCCAAACTCAGTCTTTATGATTACAAGACAAGCACTTTCCACTGAACCATCTCTCCACCCCTAGCTCCCGTCACAGTTTTCTGACCCTCTGAACTTCCAATGGATCCTCAGTGTAGTGGGAACCTGGTCGAGCCATCGTATCTAGGGTAACAGTAGAATGCGTTAGTGTTTGTTGACGGTACCTAGACCTTGACGAAATCATAGTAGAGAACAGTGATTGTTTTCTATGATTTATAGAGTTGCTTTTCTCAGGAGGTTTTCCATCCATTGCATGACTTCGGTCACAAGACTATCCAGTCACGCTTGGTGGTCTTGAATTATTGTATTGGGTACTGCAAACAGCACACAATAAGGACTGTAATGGGGTGTAATGATTCCCTTCAGAGAACACATAGGATAGATCACAGGCGCTTTGGTATGAGGAACTTGTTGTACCCCAAAAACAATCTTTTGTGTAACAATCAATAAATTTGGTTCTGAATAGAGGTTCAGGGTTCAGTTCACAGAAACTGTTCCCCCCTGCTGTCAGAGAGCCTAAAATTACATTCTGGGGTGACTCTCGTTCTTTGAACGGACCGCGCAACACAGAACACCCGGCACCTTAGTAAATGTGAAACCCTGTCACTCTGCTGAGAATCTTCACAGCTCTCTGGTACCTCCTACATAAACCAGCTGTGATGGTTGTTCCAATGACAACTTGGCATGGCCTGGAACCTCTTGGGAAGAGTCTCAACGAGGGGTGGTTTAGACCAGCTTGACCTGTGGGCATGTCTGTGGGGGGTTGTCCTGATGGTCTTAACGGATGTGGGAGGACCCAGTCTGAAAGTGGGTGGTGGCATTCCTTGGATTAGGATACCGGACTGAGCACCAAGCTTAACGCATTCGCTTCTCTCTGCTCTTGTGGATGTGATGTGAGGAGCTGTGACCTCTCTGCAGTGACTCTGACCTAGAATTGTAAACTGAAATAAACCTTTTCTCCCCTAAGTTGGTCTTTGCCGGGATTTTTTTTTTTTTTTTTTTTTTTTTTAACCACAGTAACAGAAATGAAAGTAGTGAATCAGCCTTCTCTTTCGACCGTGACATGAGTCAGCCATGGCATTTTGGGTTGTGCTGAGTTCACTCTTAATTCCAGAATAAACAAATGAATTTGTCCTGAGCGATCAGGCATAGTTTGATTTCAGAACGCTGGGAAAGGAAAGGTTATAAACACCATGAGGGTTGTTGAGAGGTAGGATACAACCTAGGGTCTGACAGCCACCTTGTCACCGCAGGTGGGACAAGCAAAGCCATGCCATGAAGGGTAAGCAGTCACTCTAAGTGACATCATACATGTACATATCATGGCTGACCCCTGATTCCTATGAGAACTCATTCGTCACTAGGTGTATTAGCCAGGGTTTTCTAGAATAAGGCAAATAGAATGAATATATGTTACAAAAAGGGGATTTATTAGATTGGGCTATGTGGGACGGTATCATTAGTCTAACAATGGCTGTCTGTGCTCTGGAGAAGCTAAGGACCACGTAGCTGTTCCGTCTGTGAGACTGGATAACTCAGCAGTCTCAGTCTGGTATTGAAGACAGGAAGATTCCTGGAGAGCTGCTGGCCTTCATCCGTGTTAGGTCTGAAGAAGCTGGAGTTTGATGTCCGTGAGGGGCAGCTGACGTAGCAGCGATGTAGTGGATGCTCTGACCAGCTAGGAGTGGAAGTGGGCAGGCAAAAGCAGTCCTGCTTCCCCCCACTCAGTGGGAGGGTCTTTGCCCATCAGTTAAACCTAGGCAATCCTCTGTCAGAGTAAAGTGACAACCGGGCTTAACCACCACGCTGGATTTTCAGGATGTCAGTTCACAAACTAACTTTCTGCCACCGTCAACGAACTGACCGTAAAGCATCCGTGTTGGAGGCAGCCAGCCTCTCACCTCCCAGCTGCTGCCCCCTTCTCACTGACACGTGCCAGACAGTCCTCTGATTAACCCAATGCCATATTTTGTCCCCTAACAGAAAGTAGAATTGGGGTGAAGGCCAAGGGTACATGTTGATGGGTAGGGATGTGTTTCAAAGGAGTGTGTTCTAGGGACCCACTTTGAGGTCTCAGGGAGAGTGGTAAGGACAAGGGTAGAGTTGGTGTGGAGAAGGCCACAGTACCAAGACCAAATTTTTCATGTTTCCTTGTTTGATCCTAGCAGCCTAATGAATACTAGTGTGGCTCTGTGTGTGTGTGTGTGTGTGTGTGTGTGTGTGTGTGCGTGTGTGCGCGCGCACGCGCGCGCACATGCTTGGGGTATGTGCATGCAACTAGAAGCTAGAGTGTTGTTGTTTTCCCCCCCTAGATGAATAAAAACACCTTTTGCTTCACTGGTGAAAGTGCTGGAAGGCAGATCAGAAAAACAAAGCCAAAAGCCAAGACACCGGTGCATTCTTGACATTTTATGAGTCACCCAAGGCGTGCTGATCAGCCGTAGCCACAGTACACAAACATCCCGCTGCACCCAGGGCTCCTGATGCAGCTGAACCGGGCAGGGCGGCCCGCGCTGGGGATGGGGGCAGGCAGTAACATCGTCGGCACGACTTGCTCATGCTTTGGGGATGACTGCCTTACTAGTTCTGTTCTTCTAACGTGATATGCAGGAAACAGGAAGTGAAACCCAGGGTCTGTCCCGGGCGGCAACTCCAACCTGACCACACGTGACGGCGGGGATTTTACAGTCCGGCTGGAGCCTAGGGTCCTCGATCCTCTGTATGCCTGCCGGTAAAGCTCAAGATCAAGACCAAACCGCGGTGTTGAAGTCACGTGCCTGTCACCAGGCCGTCCCCGCCCCCACCAAGTTGTTTCCCCATCTGGGGTTATAAGCTGGAATAAACCCTTCTCTCTGAGCTCTAAGTTGCATTTCGTCAGGATAGTCTATGACAATAGAAAAGTGACTAGTGCAAGGTGTAAGGAGCGCATATTGCTTCCCATCCCCCACTTCACGCCACCTGGTTCAAACCGTAGCAACATCCTCCGCTCTTGCCCTTTGTATCATCCATTATCCACTCGGTAAAAATGACAGATTTAAAGCATGGAGGCCGGGAGTGGCGGTGCATCTCAGCACTCAGAGGCAGAGGTCGGAGAGTCTCTAAGTTCAAGGCCAGCCTGAACTACAGAGTGAGTTTTAGGGCAGCCAGGACGACTACACAGAGAAACCCTGTCTTCAGAAACCAAAAACCAAAACCAAAACCAACCAAACACAAAACCTGGTTCCCGTTACTCCCCAGCCTGCATCTCTTCAATTTTTTTTTCCCCTAGCAAGCTCAGTTAAAGCCCAAGCAAGACCTGACCCACAGCCTCCTGAAGCCCTCCGTGAAGCCCACCATTGGTCAGTCCCTGCTGCCTCTCTGGCCAGTTCCCAGCATGCTTTCTCAGTCTCACTGATTTCCAACCCCTATTCCCACATCCGACCTTTCCCTTCTTCCTGAGCATCCACACCTTCAGGATTCTACCCGTGCACGTGAACTATGGGTCTCCCAGATCTTTGCATTGACAGCTAGCTGGTGGTCCTCAAATGTCACCTCCTTAGGTAGCCTCTCCCAAGTTGTTACTGGTTCTATGAGCTTATTTTATTTTTCACTGTACCCGAGATATGCGTGTGTGTGTGTGTGTGTGTGTGAGAGAGAGAGAGAGAGACAGACAGAGAGAGACAGAGAGACAGAGAGACAGACAGAGACAGAAAGACAGAGAGAGACAGAGAGATAGAGATGGAGAGGGAGATGGAGAGAGAGAGGGGAGGGGAGAGGGAGGGGGGCAGGGACAGGGAGAGGGACAGAGAGAAGGAGAGGTAACACTGGTGTGGGGAGCCCCAGGAAACGTGAACCTTGGCTACCTTGTACAAGATGTGTATGAGCCAGAGCTCAATCAGCAGCAGAGAGCATTTTCGAAATACCTTAACTGAAGGGAAAGTAACAAAAGAACTATGTAGAGGGTCATGGGCAGGATTGAGGGAACCAGTGAGGCATTGTGAAGAACAAAGTCGTTTATGGAAAGTCATCCCATCCCCTGGCGTGAGGGATCAAGAAGAGGCGGCCATATTAGTCTCCTTTTCTAATATGGCCGCCTCCATAAAATACCTGAGGCTGGATAGCGTTATAGAGAAAGAAGTCCAAGGCTGAGTGGCTGCATCTGTTGGGAGCCTTTTTGCTAGAAGAGTCCAGAGCCGGTGCCTAGCATCCTAAGGGAAGGCCCCACCTGTGAGCACACTTGGGAGACTAAGTTTTCTTTTTTGGTTTTTCGAGACAGGGTTTCTCTGTGTAGCTTTGCGCCTTTCCTGGAACTCACTCTGTAGCCCAGGCTGGCCTCGAACTCACAGAGATCCGCCTGCCTCTGCCTCCTGAGTGCTGGGATTAAAGGCGTGCGCCGCCGCCAACACCGCCCGGCTCAGTTTCTTTTTTCACTCAGTCCGTGTCAGAGTTTTCTAACTACACCCTACTGGAAGCCAAAGGATAAGGGTGCAGGGGGAGTATGGCTCATAAGCGCTACTCTCCTCCGGTTTCCTGCCCACACGTGGGGCAGGGGAGAACAGTCAATGGAATGGGATGGGAGCAAACCAGCAGAGCCCGCCCGTTCCTGCGTGGGCACATGCTGACTGTGGAAACAGAGAAAGCCGAAGAGAAAACAGATACCTCCAGAAGTGTCGCACAACTGTCTGTAATGCGCAGGCAAGCATCCTCTGCAAATCTTCAGTAGGGCGTGGTGGCTCGCAATGCTAATCTCAGCCCTCAGGGTGCTAAGGATCGCTGTGAATTTGAGGCCAGCCTGGTCTCAGATTGAGTTTTAGACCCGCCTAGGCTACAAACGTGAGGCCCCATCTCAAAAACAAAAAGGGGAAAGAAGTCATCTTTAATCCTCACAGAAAATCTGCGAGAGACAACCTCACCCCTGGGTGTGGCTAAAGATCCTGAGACCTCAGAGGGTAACAGACCCCGGGAAGGAGGAACCATGGGGCGGAGATTACAGATGAGGTCCACCCAGAGCTATTTCAGCGCATCAAGTTAAGCATGTTGGTGTACTGCCAGTACTGAGAAGGTCAGCAGAGACCCCCGCACCGGCCATTGCCGGAAGTGTCCCTCAGTCTTCTGAATCCCAGGGCGCCTTTGCTTCGGCTTCTGTGGCTCTTAGCCTGCCCAGGGTCCACAGAGGATGACGGCTCCCCCCCAGCTGGGTATTACAGTGACATCAGGCCCCAAGCGCCATCTATCACTGCCCTTCATCTCCTTTGTGTGTAGGGTGTCTCTGGATTTGTTTCTATTATCTATAATTGTGTGTCTCTGTGTAGGAATGTGCATCTGAATGTAGATGCCCACAGAGACCGGCAGTATTGGATTCCCCGGAACTGGGGCGATAGATAGGCAATATAAGCCGTCCAATGTGGGTACTGGGAACCGATCTCCACAAGAGCGGCATAGTTTTATCAAACTCTTAATTTTTATTTTTTAAATAAAAATTTCATATAAATACATATTGTATGTTGAGCATAGTCTCTAAACCAACGGCTCCTCCCCTTCTCTCCCGCCTCCTGCCTCTTGTTAGTTTCATTTCTTCCCCTAGACAGTTTCATCTCTACCTCCAGGTCAGAGACATACATGATTTCATGTATCTACATAAAATCCAGGAACTACAAGTGAAAGAAAACATGGTGTTTGTTTGTTTGTTTCCTGAGGCTGGCTTAATGTGTTTAATAAGATTCTCTCCAGTTGCATCCATTCCCCCACAAACAGCGCAACTTCGTTGTTCCATTGTGTGCATAGACTGCATTCTCTCTGTTCAAGCCTCCATGTTGGCCGCCTAGGTTGGGTGGTTCCATGGTCAGCCATCATAGAATAGCAGAGAGCTGTGATAACCACTCACATGCAGGTATCTCCGTGGTGATGCGTTGATTCGAGTCCTTCCGGGGAACACCTAGAAGTGGGTCCTGTGTCAGATCTATGGTTAGTGTTTGAGAACCCTCTACACTGGTTTCCTTAGTGACTGACGAGTTTACATTCCGACCAGCAGTGTGGGTGTGGAGGGGCTCCCCTTTGTCCACATCCGGGCCAGCGTTTCTGGTTTGTTTCCTTGACGTCTGTCTCTCAGACTGCAGTGTGATGGGCTGCAGTGTATTTTGATTGGAAGCCATCTGTTTCTCTATAATGTAATGATTTGGGAGCATCCCAGCTCTTTAACTCTTTGGAGAGGCTGGATTTCACTCCTCTCTTATTATTGCATTTGCAGCACTGGGCAGGTACCAACCAATACCGTCACTTCTTCAGCGTCCTACAGTGTTTAAGAAAAACTCATATGAGACACAGACTTGTACCCTTCACCTCATCTAATATCGAATCATGAGTAGTTTGAGTACCCAAGCTGTATAAACAGTGTTTCCAAAATTATTAGCATATGTCAGTTGTACACAGTAATGAGTACATGTCTATAATGTGCTTGGATCATTTTTTTATTGCCCATTTCTCTCCCTTGTCCCCCATTCCCCCTAATGCTAGTGTCCTTATTCCTCCTAAATAACACCCCTTTTACCTTTATGCCTTTAAAAAAAAAATCTGGATTTTTTTTTAAATCCAGGGGAAATGTGTGATGTTTGTGGTTCTGAGGATGAGCTACCTCACTTAACATGATGATCTCTGGTTTCATCCACTACCCTGCAAATGGCATGATTCTTTTCTTTTCTTTTCTTTTTTTTTTTTTTTTTTGGTTTTTTGAGAGAGTTTTTTTGTTTGTTTTTTGTTTTTTGTTTTTGTTTTTGTTTTTTTTTTTTGGTTTTCTCTATGTAGCTTTGTGCCTTTCCTGGATCTCGCTCTATAGACCAGGCTGGCCTCGAACTCACAAAGATCCACCTGGCTCTGCCTCCTGAGTGCTGGGATTAAAGGCGTGCACCACCACCACCTGGCTGATTCTTTTCTTTATGGCTGAATAATACTCCATCATGTACCCACAGTGCAGTTCCTGTATCTATCTCTTCATCCACAGATGGCAGTCCAGGCAGATTCCTGAACCGAGCGCTGTGAATATTGCCGTGGTACACAGCTTATCACTGGGACCCTAATAGCAACCCTAGGAGTCTAAGCTACTTCAGGTCATTTTCTGTTGCCGGAAACTCAGATATGTGGTATCCTCTGTAGGTGGACTTTTCTTTCTCACCGGCCAGTTCCCAAATAACTGAACCAGAGACTCAATATTAATTATAAATGCTCGTCCAATAGCTCAGGCTTGTTACTGGCTAACTCTTACAACTTAAATGAACCCATTTATATTAATCTACATTCTGCCATTGGCATTACCTCTCTTTCCTCTCACACCTCCTGTTTCCTCTCTGTGTCTCGCTGGCGACTCCCCTGACTCCGCCCACCTTCCCAGCATTCTCTCTGCCCCCCTCCAAATCCTGCCTAGCCATGGGCCAATCAGCTTTTTATTAACAATGAGAGCAATACATGTTTACGGTGTACAAAGGTTGTTCCATACCAGTCCCTCGTTCCGCTCAACACCAGTGCTGTCAGGAGCAACATTTTGGAGTTGGATTTCTTCCAGTGGAATTACTTCTGTGAGAGCTTCTGTCTTCAGGGAATACCTAGAAAGGATGATTAGACGCAACAGCTGTAATTACATCAAATAGACTCAGCTTTGAGAATCTAATTTGTTTTGTAATCTCATCCATCCTGTTGTGGAAGAGCAAAAAGAGGAGCGTCACCTGGTACACACAGGTGGAAGAATGCCTTTGTGAAACCCATCTGTGCGTCTGTCCCCTGACCACCCACCCATGCACCTGCCACCCACCCGCCATTCACCTTGGTCGGGTGTGTGTGTGTGTGTGTGTGTGTGTGTGTGTGTGTGTGTGTGCATCTCCCCGGAGGCTGTGGTCTTCCCTGAAGATACACCACTTCTCCATCTTTAGTGTTGGTGACCAAGAGCTAAGCCCAGAGGTCATTATGACTTGCTCAAAGTCCCAGCCAAGCCCACCTCAATTCCATGATTGTGTGGGACACTGTGGACGTTTTTTGAGGCATCAGATTGAAATGTCAACTCTCAATGTACTTAAAATACCAAACTGCCCCTATTAGCACCAGAAAATCCCCTGAAAATGCTTTAAGACACAGGAAGGGATGTGAGAAGGGAACTCTATGGCTGAGCCTCGGTGTAAATCTGGTTGGAAACTGTACCGTTAGTTTTGCAAGCCCGATGCATGGGCTGAAGATGGTAGTCTGAGGCTGGGTGCCCTGACGCTGCTTCAGACTCTAGTCCACTTCCCACTGCACGAGCAGAGCAAATGTCTCATTTCTCTTCCTTACTTTCATTATCTGCAAAATAAGGTCAAAATCCCATCCCCTTTTCGCCTCATGAGGCCTACATCCATTTGCACACAAAGACACAATTCAAGGAGATTAATGCTTGGAACATGTTAAGCATTCTGAGTATTTGATACACCAGTTGTCTTGGTTAGGGTTACTATTGTTGTTGTTGTTGTTTTTCCCAAGACAAGGTTTCTCTGTATAGTTTTGGTGCCTGTCCTGGATCTCGCTCTGTAGACCAGGCTGGCCTCGAACTCACAGAAATCGGCCTGGCTCTGCCTCCCAAGTACTGGGATTAAAAGTGTGTGTCACCACTGCCCGGCAGGGTTACTATTGTTGTTACAAAACATCATGGTCAAAAACTTTTTGGGGAGGAAAGGGTTTATTTGGCTTACATTTCCATATCATAGTTCCCCAATGAAGGAACTCAGGACAGGGCTGGAACCTGGAGGCAGGAGCTCATGCAGAGGTCATGGAGGAGTGCTGCTTATGGGCTTGCTTCCCATGACCTGCTCAGCCTGCTTTCTTATACAACCCAGGGCCACCAACCCAGGGATGGCACCACCCACTATAGGCTGGGCCCTCCCCCATCAGTCATTAATCAAGAACATGCCTGATCTAGACAGTGCAAAGTGATAAACTGCCTCACGCTCCTGCCACTGATTTTTCTTCAATATGGACTACACCAAAACAAACCCTCTCTTCCCTAATGACAAAAATGCTTACCTGTTGGCACTGCACAGAAATAGTCCTGATCTTGTTCACTCTCTCCATTACAATAAAGGTGTTTAATCAAAAAAAAACCTTTCATAACGTTTTCTTTATATAATTGTGATTAAAAAATAAGATGCAAATTATTAGGGGAGATATTGCAAATTGAATTTGCATAAAACTTTCAAATAAAATTTTCCATTTTTTTAATGAAAAAAAAAAAAAAAAAAAAAAGAACATGCCTCACAGAGTTGCGGACAGGCCAATCTTGTGGAAACATTTTCCCAATTGAGAGTCCCTTCTCCAGAGGACTCCGGCTTGTGTCAAGTTGACATAAAACACCAACACAGCACTCATCTTATTTTAAATGTTTGTATTCTTTCCTTGCAGCTACTCTAGGAGGCAGATCAGGCATTGAAAAATGGTCAGTCAGTGTGTGTATGTTCAACTCAAGCGGCAGATTTTCCTTCAGTTAGAGCCCACACTTGAAATTCTGAAGTTTTATATAGAAGACCCAGATTTCTGCCTTTTCTTTCTTTCTTTCTTCCTTTCTTCCTTCCTTCCTTTCTTTCTTTCTTTCTTTCTTTTCTGCCTTTTCTTGAAAAACAAAAAACAAAATCTCATGTGGTAGCAAGCAGCCCGAGGCGAATGCCCTTGACTCCTTTAAACGGGCGTCTTCCTTGTCAGTGTGCCACAGAATGGTAGAGATGGGTTTGCTTGGCACGTGCAAGGCCCTCGGCGCCATCTCTAACATCGCAAGCGAACAGATGTGTGGAAATGACGTCAGTGGTGAGCTGCAGAAGCTGCATCAGTGGCTTCAGGTGATGGCTTCCATCTTGGTTAAGATGCCGAAGGTGGGGCGGGATTAAAACACTGTCTGAGGACTGTTGTCTCCACATTGTTATTGCTCTCCAACGGTCTGCTCGCTCGGCAGCAAGCCTTCTTGTCGGACCATCTTTGGACCGCCAGCCCGCAGAGACTTATCATTAATTATGAAAGCTTGGCCTTAGCTTAGAGTTGTAGGAAGTCAGCAGAAACACTGGATGGAGTGGATATAGAATGCACAGCTGTTTTTTTCAGAAGTGCTTTGACCTTGAAGCATCCTTGTGGGAGACAGTGATTGTTTTGCTGAAGGAGCACTGCAGCCATCCCACGACTTTGGTCTCTTGTATTACTGTGTATTGCACACGACAAAACAAAGGACTACAGTCATGTGATGCCCTCCTTCAGTAAGACATGTAAACTAAGGTTAGGAACCTTGGTATGAAGAAATAGTTTGTGTAAGTTTCAATAAATACACCTTTGTACAGATGTTCGGGGTTCAGTCCATTAGAAGAGGCTGGACCTTCCTGATGCCACGTAGGCCTTAAAATGTCAAAATTTAAAATTTTGAAATGCCTTCTTTCTTCAGCTGGCCTGCGCTACATGACGCACTCCAGGACAGCTTAGGCTTGTCCCACTAGCTCTTATCACTTAAATTAAATCTGTTTTACCACGTGTCTCAGTTACCTCTTCTTAGTACAGCACATCTGACTTACTCTGAGTCTGCTGATGAAATTGTGTGCTAAGATTCCTCCCAGTTTCTCTCTGCCCAGAAGCCCTGCCTACACCTCCTGTCTAGCTATTGGCTGTTCAGCTTTTTATTACACCAATCACAGCGATACATCTTCACACAGTGTAACAAGTATCCCATAATACTGCTCTAATCACTTCAGGGTGTCAGCCCAGAAGTTCTCATCATAGCTACCACTTCATCCACTGATTAGGCAAATACATACATATCATACATCATGTACACACACACACACACACACACACACACACACACACACACACACACGAATAAGAAGTCAAAAAAGCATACCTTCTTAATGATGTATTTTCTGTTTTCTGTAGCCATGTATTTCCTTAAGAAAGAATACCTTTATGCAGAACAAGCAACAACAACAACAAAAATTGCCAGGCAAGGTAGCCTGAGTAGTCCTATAACCCCAGCACAGGGGTTGGGTGGGTGGGGCTGAGGCAGAAACATCACGGACTAGATGGGGAGACTGTCTGGAAACCAATAAACTGGCCAGGCATGGTGGCTTAGTCCCAGCACTCAGTAGGCAGAGGTAGGTGGACCTCTGGGAGTTCCAGGCCAGCCACGGCTACATAGTGAGGCCCTGACTACAAACAGATCCACAGAAGCCTTCCTAAAGAAAACACACACACACACACACACACACACACACACACACACACACACACACGCGCGCACGCGCGCGCACAGACACACAGACGCACACAGATCTCATCTGTCAACACCCTCCTTGCAAGGGAGAATCTTGCCTCATGTTCTCTGTCGCTCTGAGAGGAGACACAAGGTCTGCCCATGGGCAAGAAGGAGCAAGTAGAGCAGACAGAGTCCCAGCTGTCAGGCACTTTTCAGCCAGTGGGGACACACTCAGTGCCTGCTACTTTCTGGGGACATACAGTTTATAAGAAAGAAATTGTTGTCTCTATTTTCAAACTAGACTAAAAGCCATAGAAAACACATAATTTGTTCAACCCAACAAATAATTGCCTAAGAAGAATGCTTGCCACATAGTAATCCTTTAACAAATGTCAGCTCCCAATTCTCTGTCTTACGGACAATTTGAAGAATGATTTTTTTTTTCCCCAAAATCACTTTGAGTTCTTTAGAAAGGTTTGAAGTACTGTGGGGACTTTACTGTTTAGAGTTTGAAATTCATTTGAGCCGGGCAGTGGTGGTGGCACATGCCTTTAATCCCAGCACGTGGGAGGCAGAGGCAGATGGATCTCTGAGTTCAAGGCCAGCCTGGTCTACAGAGTGAGTTCCAGGACAGCCAGGGCTCCACAGAGAAAGCCTGTCTAGAAAAACAAACAAACAAACAAAAAAGAGAGAAAGAAAGAGAAAGGAAATTTACTTGACTCTTCCATTCTTGCATTCTTGGTTGTGGACATTGACGTGTGGGTACCACAGGGTGCATGTGGAGGTCAACTTTCAGAAACCATTCTCTCCTTCCACCATGTGGATTCCAGGGATAGAACTAAGGTCATCAGGCTTGAGCAGCAAACTGCTTTTTACCTGCTGAGTCATTCCACCTGCCCTGGTATTTTTTTTAATGGTGGCTTGCAGAGCTCTCGGGGGATGCCCTTTAAGATGCTGTACGGAGACAGAGCTTGACTCTCTGGGTCTTCACTGTGATCAGACCATGTTTCCCCAAATTCATGTGCTGGAACTCGGTCAAAAGTGTGAGTGTATGGAGAGACGGGGCCACCAGCAGGTGTTGAGACAGCCGAGAGGGTGGAGCCCTCAGGAAAAGGATTGGTGACCTTATAGAGGGCTGAAGGGAACTGACCCTTGTTGCTCTTTGTACTTCTGGCCCTTCTGCCATGTGAGGACTCAAATCCCAGCTGGGACTTCCTAGCCTCCAGAACTTTGAAAAAAAAAAAAACTTTTTATTATAGATTATTCAGACTCAGATATTTTGTTATAACAGCACAAATAAAACCAAGACAATATTCTCAGGTGGTATTCTTGCCAAACCACCCTGGAGCTGTTTTGAAGAGGCAGACTACGGTGGGGTATGTGTACACTGTAGGCAGCAGCTGAAGACGTTTGGACCCCCCTCCCGGGACCTGTATCCCTCACCTCCCCACCCTTCTGCCTAGAGTGGACAGGCAAGGAGTGCAGAGCCATAGCGAAGGTGAAGAGTAGAGTGTCTTCCACTGACTAGGCAAAGTTGCTGCCAATTCTTTCCAAATACGAGACCCCAGAGGAAGACCAAGAAGAAGTTTGCGGGTGGCGGAGACTTGGTTTGGCTCTTGAATGTCCTGACCAGCGCTTTTGACTGTTCCTCTGAACTCAGCCTTCTGGGTTGCCTTTAGAACAAGCAGGTTGGAGCCCCACCCTTCACTATCCCCTGAGGTAATCTTTTAAAACTCCCAGCTGTGGGAGAAGGCCCCGTTCCCCCGCTTCCCCACCTCTGAGCTCCTCAGATCTCTTCATCATTGGCCCTCTCTCTGGCTGGTAATTTCCCAGGCTGAATCATTCTGACTATCTGGCCATCTCCTGGGGGAGACAAATAGTTTCAAACATTCTCAGTGACTCACTAGTTCTTCTATTTTTTTTTTGTTGATGTTTTATACACACACACACACACACACACACACACACACACACACACACAGAGTCATAGAATACCAAAATTTTCCCTGTGCATGCCCTGACTTGAATTTTAGTTTTCTCTCCTACAACTGAAACAAAGGTCTAATTATTTCATTTTTAACCAGCTCCCAGGACTCGACCCTCCAAAGCTGGAGACTTCCTGGAGGAGAAAGGAAGAGTACGATGATTTTATAGAGAGAAAACTGCCCGCTTTGCTTCCTTTCACGACCCTGGCATGTGAGCCTTGCATCTGAAAACCCTGCAAGAATGAGACTAATCGAGGCGGCAGAGCAACTCTCTTATTACCTAAGGCAGTTCTGAAAACAGTGTCCCAGGGACCAGGAGAACAAGACCCCAGGACAATGTTAGCCTGAGGTGGGAGTCGGGTGAGCCACTGAGAAGAGTTAGTGCCTGGCTTTTAGCTTCTGCCAAAGACTTGGCTCTTCCGAGCTGGAGATCATGGCCCCGGTCTTTCTAAGGCATCTTTAAAATGAAACAAACCTTTTTTTTTTGCTTACTCGGCTGCAGGTTCATATCTTGTGGCTGCCATTGGGGTGAGCAGGAGTTGACTTGGGAGGTTCTTAAGGTGATGTTTTGGTCTCTGTTGTGTTGTTGATGTGAGTGCCACGGGCTGCCCACTTCACAGCATGCCACACCCTCCATCCTCAGCCTGGCACGCTTACCCAACCTTATCTTGCTGGATTCTTTTCTACTCGGCTGCACCCTCCTGATAGACTCCACCATCCAGGCATACCTCATAATCACACAGTCCCCGAGCAAGCCAGGATGCTCTCCCTCACGTCAGAGATCTGAACACTCTGTTCCCTCCCAACATGTTCTTCCTACCCCCTCTCCCCGGAGAACTCCTACTTATCCACCATGGCCCAGCTCAAGCATTTTTCCCCCTGTATCTCTCCAAACATCCCCAGAACGTTGGATCCACCCTGTACCTAATGTACAATCCTGTTACACAACCCTCTTGACCTCAATGTCAGTTAAGTGCTCTATTGGTAAGGAATTATTTTGCAATATTTATATATTTTCATGATATGGCATGATGCAATCATAAAAAAAAAATGTAGGAAGCCCATGGAGAAAAAACTCCCAAACTACCTGCAGCCTTGTTGGAGTCTGGTACTATTAGCATTTTGTTTCTGAGCTGGCATGCACCTTGGCATATACCTGCACCCAGCTGAAATAGGGGGTGTCTGTTACATGCTGGAGACTGGTCTGAGTAATACAACAAATAGGTTTTTTTTTTTATGTCTCCATTGACATTTTTCTGTATTTTTAAACATCAACTGGATTACTATAGCTTATATACCATACAACCACCCATCTAAATTATATAATACATTTGATGATTTTTTTTAACTAATGCAGTTGTTTATCCACACAAATATTTTGTGAACATTTATCCCTCATACCCTTGGGCAATTTCTGTTTCCCTAGCCAAACCTGGGAGACCATTAACTTACTTTCTGCCTGTCTAGACTTGCCTGCTCTGGACTTTTCATACAAATGGAATTTTTTAACGTCTAGGTCTTTGTATTCCTCCTGCTTTAACTTGATGAGAACAGGTGTACAGGCGGGTGACACCACGTCTGGCTAAGAATTCCTTTTATATGTTGCTGGTTTAGTGTTTTTTACACTTGTTGAGGATTTTGTGTCTATATACAGAAGTCTTCTTTTATCGGCTCTCTCTGTCTTGGTTGGGTCTCAGCAACATACTATACTACCCTCATAGAATGAGTTGGGAGGCAGTCCCTACTCTTATACCTTTGATGAGTTTCTGAGGAGTTAATGTTAATTATTATTATTTTAAAAATCTGTATAATTCACCAGTAAGACTATTAGGGCCTGTTTTTTTAAAATCTGTAGATAATTCTAAAATAAATTGTCTTGAAATGAAGATTTTTTTTATTATTATTCAAATATTGTGAGGTCAACAAATTAAGAAATACGTCTGAGGACAGGACAGTTTGTTACTTACGGTTCCCAAGAGGACCAAACATCAAAGGCCGCATGGGGAAATATCAGGGCTGTCAGGGAGTAAAGGGTCAAGGGAAAAACACAGGCAAGAGGCTTCCTTCCAGTTTCTGAGGGAGAATAACTGACGAGGGTGAGCAGGGTTAGGATTTCCCGGTAGGAATGACTTTAGGGCGTGGTCTTTGAGGCCTGCAAATGGTTTATACATTGTATGGTACCTGGCCCTGCCGTGATCAGGCTGGGAGAAGACAGTCCAGGGCTGCTGATGTAGAGCTTAGGGGCAGAGTGCTTGCTTAGCATGCCAGAGACCCTGGGTTTGGCTGAGGCAGTGTGGGATGTGCATTTGTTGCTTGGCACTTGTCAAAACTTGTTAGTTGTAGGAACTGGTCACCTGGGATTGCTTCCCACCATGTCCTTTACACCTCAGATTTCAGATCATCAGAACTGAGAATTCATCTTTAATGTTTCTTATAAGACAAATATACAACTTTTGCATTGAGTCTTGTTTCATTTAATAACTTCTAATATTTCTTATCAACTTAAAAAAAAATGAGTTAAAGCCGGGCGTGGTGACACGTGCCTTTAATCCCAGGGTGCGGGAGGCGGAGGTAGGTGGATCTCAGTGAATTTGGAACCTGACCTGGTCTACACAGAGAGTTCCAGGACAGCCACATAGAGAGACCCTGTCTTAAAAAGCAAAGCAAAACAGGAAATAAACAAAAGCCCCAGTTAATATCGACATGAGATTGTTCTTTATTATTAAAAATGATGCAATCGCTAACTTTACATGTATGTCATCTAGGAGGCTTTCTTTTTCTTGTTTATTTAGATATGTCCCAGACTTGGGTTGAACTTCTAGAAGCAGGTCCGCCTTCTGCCTCAACCCCCTACTGGGCCTGTAGGTGTGAGTTACTTTACTCAGCTGACACCATTCTCTCCTGGCTTTTAAACATTTATTTTTGTTGTTGTTATGCTGTGTGTGTGTGTCCATGATGTGTGTGGGTACCTGCATGGTACCACACACACACACACACACACACACACACACACACACGCTGAGGTCACCGGAGAACTTTCAGGAGTCAGTTGTCTCCTTCCACTACATGGGTTCCAGGTATCAAACTGAGGTCCACAGGCCCGGCAGCATGTGCCTTTGTCCACTGAACTATCTAAGGCATATTTGTGTCTGAAACAATTCCTACAATCTCACAATCCCGCTCCAAAGTGGCTCTCCCTGCACATCCCCACCTCCTTCTCAAAGTCCGTCACAGCGGTGTTGCGTTGGTTCTCTGTGTATTAGTCTTTCCATGTGTTTGCCTACAGAGAGAGAGAGGGGGTGGGGAGAGGGGGAGAGAGAGAGAGAGAGAGAGAGAGAGAGAGAGAGAGAGAGAGAGAGAGAGAGAGAGGGAGGAGGGAGAGGGAGGGAGAGGGAGAGGAGAGAGAGAGAGAGAGAGAGAGAGAGAGAGAGAGAGAGAGAGAGAGAGAGAGAGAGAGAGAGAGGGAGAGAAGGAGAGAGGGAGGAGGCAGACATGGTTTTGATCTTCCATCAGTGAGGTCATTCTTACCTTCTAGGATATCTATGCATCCTTCCAAGCCATAATTTAAGCTCATTGTTTTCTAAGCTGCCACACTGTGTTCCAGGGCCAGTTAACAGATGTTTCATGAGTCCCTACTATGTGTCAGGCCCTAGTGTTTAGAGGCTGGATTCTCATAGAGTGTCACCACCACCATAAGGATGAACAGAATTTACCATCCCATTTTGATGAATGTGTAATTTCCACCCTCAAGAATACAAGCTTAGAAGAGGAGTTACTGAGTTAAAAGACTCTTGGCATGAAATTGCTTTCTAAGAAGGGAGACCAATCTACTTTCTCAGGAGGAATGTGTAAGAATACTTACTAACATGCTAGATGGGGCATTTTAATTTTAATTTGCATTTTTATATTACTTTATATTATTGAATGCTTTTTTCTTCTGTTCCTTTAGAGAACCCTGACTAATACCACATTTATTAGACAATTGTATTCTCTTTCTGGATTATGAAATTTTTGTCCTTTTGCTAGCTTTTCGATAAGATTTACTTTTGTGTTGTCATATTTATTTGCATGAATAAAATATTGCGTCTATTTTCCTTTTGTAGTTTCAGCTGAAAGTATTCTTTCCTATTTGATTTGTGCATTTAATTAAAACATATTTTATCACTATTTTATGTGTATGAGTGTTTTGCCTGCATGTGTGTTCGTGAACCACGTGTGTGCCTGGTGCCTGCAGAGACCAGAAAGAGTGTTCCATCTCCCACGACTGGAGTTGCGGACAGTTGTGGGCTGCCATGTGAGTTCTGGGAATCAAACCTGGGTCCTTTGGAGGAGCAGCCAGTGTTCTTAGCTGCTGATCTGTCTCTCAAGCCTCTGTGCATATAATTTCCATAGATGATGATGATGATGATGATGATGATGATGATGATGATGATGTTTGTTTGCTTATTTTTTGAGACAAGGTTTCTCTGTGTAGTCCTGGCTGTCCTGGAACTCACTCTGTAGACCAGGCTGGCTTAGAACTCACCGAGACCCACCTGCCTCTGTTCTCCAGGGTGCTTTGATTAAAGGCATACGCCACCAATACCTGGATCTTTCATGGATCTTCGATAGATGATTTTTTTTTTAAAATTTCACTTAAATAAAAGCAAAGCATCCAGAGTTTTCTCCATCGCTGTTTCCTTATTATATTTTGATTACAAAATCCTTCCCTGAATCAATCAGGATAAGTAACCGTCTATTGGTCTCTCTCTTCCTCCACCCTCCCTCCCTCTCTCCTTTCTTCCACAGTTTTATGAAATGAGGTCTCCCTCCATAACCCAGGCTGGCCTCGAACTCCTAACCTCCCTGCCCCTGCTTCCCGAGTGTGAGGAATATGGAGATTCGGCACACACCAGCCCTGGCTTCCTTTTTAAGTCCAAGCAATATAAACAAAATAATAAGTGTCATGGGGACCAAAGAAAGATTGGACTTTATTGTCTTTCCTAAAAGCACACTCACAGACATCACTGAACAGCTCACCCTTTGTCTGGTGCCCTGTCTATCTCCAGTCACCATCCCTGTGGGGCCTTGCCATTCACGTACAGCTTTTACATTTCTCAGAGACCCCACTCCCATTCTGCATATAGTATAGATACTCATATCAATATGCCCAATAGAGTCATTAAATAATGTAGAGATCCTACAGAATATGCATAAAATAGACATTCAATGGTAAAATCAACTGATCATTAAAAAACCATCTATTTATTTGTGTGCATGTGTGTGGGAATGCACGTTTTTTGGCACACATATAAGGTCGGAGAACAACTTTGTGGAATCAGTTCCTTACTTTCACTATGAGGGTCCTGGCATCAAACTTAGTTGTCAGGTTTGGTGGTAACCACGTTTACCCATCGAGGCATCTCTTTCCACCACAGGTAGTTTTCACACTTACTTCTTATTGGTCAGCCTCCAAACTATAGAACCTTAAATATCCCCCAAAGGTCCTTGTATGAAAGCTCGAACACCAGATTGTGGCTCCGTAGGGGAGAGGTGGAACCTTCAAGATGCACAGGAGAAAGTTAGGTCACTGTGCTGCCCTGTGCTGCCCCCAGGCCCAAAACAACGAGTCAGAGCATCCATGGACTGAAATGTCTGAAACCATGAGCCGGATGAGGCTTTCCGCCTTTGAAGTTGCATTTTCTCAAGTATTCTGTCACAGTGATGAGAAGCTAACACATGAAGGTGGTGTCTCTTTTGTTCATCACTTCAAATAACCCTTCTTGGGTTTGTTAGCTGACTTTTTCTGATCAGAGTTTTGCCATGGTTTTCTGGTGCTTAACTTAGTGGAACACAGTTGCTGTGTTTATGAAGCTTGGTGCTTTTCTTCTAACATACAGCCCTTTATTCTTTGTGCTTTGGGGCATTGAATTTCATATTTTCTGGAAAGGATTCCTAAGCCATTTGCCTTCCTATGTTTGGGTAACATCCTTCTATACTTCTATTTAAACTTTCTGAAGGCTCTTCATTTCACAAACCTGCCTCTTACATTTACTACAGTATATTCTACGTAGGGAAGATAGTTTAGCTGGGTATAAACTTCAGTCTAACTGGTCCCTCCTCCCTTTGTCATTCTATAGGGATTTTCAAGTTGAAACATAGAATAGCTTTGGGAGGGCCTGGATCAATACCCAACAGCCCTGTCCTTTATTGAAAAGGGCTTTTTAGCTGGGCAGTGGTGACGCACACCTTTAATCCCAGCACTTGGGAGGCAGAGCCAGGCAGATCTCTGTGAGTTCAAGGCCAGCCTGGTCTACAGAGTGAGATCCAGGACAGCCAGGGCTACACAGAGAAACCTTGTCTCGAAAACAAAAACAAAAAACAAAAAACAAAAAAAGAAAAGAGCTTTTTATAATATGCCAAGGGGAGAGGCAAAAGACCTCTCCCTTGCTAGATCAAAGCACACCATACAGCCACACATAGCCCCTTCCAAACACCTGGTAACCACTCTGGTGGCCAAATCATCCCATTATGCAGCCCTGCTGGGTAAAGCAAGCTCAGATTCTCTGATCCTGAGTAAGGTCTCACTAGGAAACCTCTGTGGGCTCCCACATATCTCCTAAAGTTTCTTCCACATTCCAATAGTGTCACCCTGAGGGGTAAGGCTTTAATGCATGGACATTTAAGACTGGGACTACAGCACATCTTATTGTCACTCAGTTTCAGTACTGTCACCTGGAAAATAGGGCCCTGCCTTGCAGTTGTTTGAAAACTTGGAGATACTATGTAGAAAGTTTCAGACATGATTTTTGGCCTACAGTTGGGATTTTTTTTTTTTTTAAAGATAGGGTCCCCCCAGGTAACTCTAGCTGGCCTGGAACTCTCTACATAGTCCAAACTGGTCTCAACTCACAGAAATCTGCCTGCCTTTGCCTCCTGAGTGCTGGGATTAAAGGTGTGTCCCACCATACTTGGCCTCCATAATTGGTGTTTAATAAATTATAGTTAATTTCCCTAACTATTCCTCAATCATTTTTTTTCTTTCACAGGAAATCATACATATAGGACAAATGAATGAATATTATCAATTTTCAGGGACTGTGAATAACTTTACATTTCACTTGCTGGTTTTCTCCTCATACTTAGGTTATTCTGAGTCTGAAATTCATCTGACATTCAAGACATCTTCCACCCTATTCTTCTAGACTCAAGTCCAAGCTTTCTGTCTTCCTAAATGATCTCACTTCGTTTCCTGCCTGGGTCCTAGCGCTCGGGCAGAGGGTGAAGGACGCTCCTCTGTGTGGGAGCATCCGTGGCTTCCAGTCTGATCGTTGCTGGTGAGTTTTCATAATTTGTTTGTATCACTTATTCCCTAACCCTTCTTTTCCACCGCACACCCCGCCCCCGAAAACAGCTGCTCTTGTTGGCTTCTCCCATTATTATTCCTGTGAACACTGGGAACGGCTCTTTGGTCCAACGTCTTCCCAGCTGGCTCTTGGCTAGTATTTTGCAAAACTGAAAAGTTTTTGCAGTCCTTAGTTTTTCACATCAGCTGTGCATTCTGTATTAGAGACAGCCATGGGGCATGCTCAAGGCTCGGTGAGTCATACCCTCCCTTTCATTATGTCTTCAAAAGGGACAGGGAGTCCAAACAACTAAGACAGACAGAAACGGACCACTCAGTTCTTTCCTGCTTGGTGTGATGATGACTTGTGTTGAAGATGCTGTTGTCCTACTCCACCTCTGGGCCCTGATTTGATCTTGAAATCCGTGTGATTTATCCTGGTACATGTAGTTTCCTGAGTTGTCTTCTGTGTTTATTTCCTTGTGAATAATTCTGAAGGAGTCCCAGACTTTAGAATGGGTACCAGATTTTGAAATCTCATGGACCAAAAGCTCAGAACAACATCAACACCGAAAAAGTTGCACAGTAACGGTTACGTTTCATTTTGTGGTGGGTAAAAGAAGGCTGGGGGGGGGGGAGAAATACCATCTTTTATCAGGACAATGTCATAGACGAATAGTTCACATCAAAACCAAGAAGGGAATAATCCTAGAAGAAAGGAACATCCTTCGAGCAGAGTGTACTTAAAAGAGAAACTAGCCATGTGGTGCTTTTTCTCTGGTCTGCCCAGGACTAGTGAAAAGCTCTACAAAGCCACCCGCTGAAGGAAGGCTCTCTCTACGCCGCCGTCTTACCAGTATACGACGAGTCTTCTCTCCTGATGTTGTCTTTATTGGGTCAAGGTCCTTCCTTTCTGCACTCTCCCATCTTGCTTGAGCAACATTTACGGACCTTGCTCCTGGCAAAGGCGTTAGTGCCACTTGAGAGAGCCTTGGCCATCAATTCTGTTAGCCTGCGTGTCAACGGAGCCAGTGACGGAGAAGCCAGCAGCCGGAGCAGCTGGGAGCTCTGGGGAAACAGCAGCTGCTCCCTGTCATTCCGGGACTCTCTCATCATTTATCGTGCCCAAGGGTAGCCGCGGTGTCTCCTTCATCCCAGTCCTCCACCTCACCTAGGCGGAGGGAACCTAGTACCTTTCATCTTGGTGCCATTTGTATTCTTCTCTTCAGGGTTTTTTTTTTTTGTCAGGACTTCACATCAGATTCTGGTATATGGCCCCGCGTCACACACAAAGTGCAGGGCCCCACAGAGCCAGGGTCCCCGCTCTTTGGCTTTCCTCAGAATTTTCTCCCTCCCCCCTCCTTTTTTTTGAGGCTAGGCTTTGCACAGCTAAGGTAACCTGCAACTCTAAGTAGTCAAGGGTGCCCTTGAACTCCTAATCAACCTACCTCCCCTTCCCAAATCCTGAGATCACAGGTATGTATCACCATCCCAGCTTTTTGTTGCTGTTTTGAGGCAGGATCTTAAACAGCTCAGGCTAGCTTCAAACTTCCTATGTAGCCCAGGCTGGTCTTGAGATTCTGGTCCTACTTTCTCCTCCCAAACCCTGGGATTACAGGAGTTGAGTCACCGTGCCCGGCTCAGATTCTCTTAATTCCAACTACAACATCTACAAAATCCAGAGGAAGATGAAGAGTCTGGTGTACTTGCAGGTTCCTTTGCTCTTTCCCCGTTCCCTTCCCTTCCCCTCCCCTCCCCCTTCCCCCCTCCCCCCTCCTCCCTCTTCTCCCTCTTCCCCCCCTCCCCTTCCCTTTTACAGAGTTCATTCTAAGAACTGGTGACTTCACACTGTCATTCTCTCTTCCTCCAGACGGCAAGCCATCAAATCAAACCACACACACTAGGGGTCAGGACTTGAATCTTCTCCCTCACAAAGGTTAATTGATACAATAAATGGAAAAAGCCCAGTTTTGGAATCCAGAAGGTTTCACTCCAGCCAGGGCTCCCCTTGCTGCTGGGGAGACTTGGGCAAAATGAGAATGAAAATAGTGAGCTCAATCAGCCTCCTGGGACCGATGTAAAAATTAAATGAGATTATCAAAATGCTTGTAGCCAGAAAAGAGTTTTTAGCACTTCTTAGCTTTTTTTTTTTTTTTTTTTAAAGGGGTTGTAGATACTAGAAATATCCACGAACTAGCAAAGACACTGGATTGGACTGATCAAGTCTCAAGAAGTTCTCTCCCTACAAACAACAGGTCCTTCTAGAGCTCGCTATCTGGGTCTTACTCATGTGGGCACACAGCGAAGCGAAGATTTCATAGTTTTATGTCAGATGCTGTACTCACAGAATCTTACCAACGCGACTGCTTAAACATGAACTGCACAAGGACAGCAATGGACATGCTGATGTGGACAGGGAAACGCCTGTGGCCTCAACCTCAGTTGTCGGGAGCTTCAACCCTACGCAAAGATCTACAGACAACTGGAGTGTGGAAAGGGAGAAATAGCCTTCCCCAGGGAAGCGCACGCCAATTGGTTATCCAGTACCAAATGGTCAGCCCTGAAAACATCGTACAAATATATGCATTTAGGAGGGGGGAGTATGGGTATATGGGAGGATTTGGAGGGAGGAAAGGGAAGGGGAAAATGATATAATTATCTTACAATCTCAAAAACTAAAAGAAATACTTAAAAACGATTTCCTAGTCTTTTTTTTTTTTGTTGTTTATTTGTTTGTTTTTGGAGACAGGGTTTCTCTGTGTAGCTTTGCACCTTTTCCTGGAACTCACTTGGTAGCCCAGGCTGGCCTGGAACTCACAGAGATCCGCCTGCCTCTGCCTCCCGAGTGCTGGGATTAAAGGCGTGCGCCACCACCGCCCGGCGACTTCTTTTTAAAAGTGAAGTTTTCATTATAGTAAATGATCCTGAGATGAACAGCCTTGGATGTAAATCTTTGCCTACATCTCTGATGATTTAACTTTGAAAGATTTTCTTTTAAACCATGTGTATGCGTGTGTGTCTGACTGTGGGTGTGTGTATATGAGTGCAGTGCCCTCAGAAGCCAGAGGCTCCAGGTTCCCCTGGAGCTGGAGTTGCAGGCAGCTGTGAGCTGGGTGCTGGGAACCCAACTCAGGTCGTCTGCAAGCGCAGCTCACACTCTTAACTTCGGAAGCGTCTCCGAGCTCTTCACTTCTTTAAGATAAACTCTCAGGAGTGGAATTTCGGAGTCAAGGGGTGTGCAAACGGATCCAAAGGCGAGGAAGGAGGGGAAAACCTCCCCAGGCCCCGCCCTTTCCTTCCTCGTGGTTCTCTCCCAGCGCCTCTTGCATAGAACTACATCATGTGCCTTTATAGAATCCAGGTTGTGGCAAAAGGGGGAGACTGCATACTCGGATTATGACTCACAGATGAAACTCCTCCCTTTTTTTTTTAATTGAAAAAAATTATTTTCACACGATAGCCATTGATCATGATTTTCCTCTCCCCCAATTTCTCCCGTGAAACCCTTTTCTAATTTCCGAGGGTGGGTTGCCGAGATGGCTCAGTGGGTAGAGGCGCTTGCCAATAAGCTCGATGACCTCAGTCTGATTCCTGTACCCCCATGGAGGAAGGACAGAACTGATTCCCCAAAGTTGACCCCTGACCTCCACACATGTGCTGTGATCCACACATGCCCCTCCCCTAAATAAATGTAATTAAACCTATCAGGAGACAAACACTTCCTCAGTCCCTTTTGCTTACATTTCTGTGATTACTAGCGGATATAAACATTTCCTCCCCAAATCTCCATGGGTCATTGTATTTCTTGTGTGATTCGCAGTTATGACTCAAATATGATGCATCATGATTTTCAAAAGTGTTTTTTCTTTTTCTTTTTAATTCTGGAAAAACCTCAAACTGCATCAGCCACACAACACAAAGGAAAGATTCTCCTCATGAATGGATGTCTGTATTTCCATATTAATACCCATAGTTCGGAGTGTGTTTTTTAGTAATAAGAATAGATGGAATAGTGGATCCAAATGCAACTGGCCTCGAGGGACTGAAAGGTTCTGGGGAACTGATAAGGTAGCCCAGAAACAGAAATTAAGACTTTCTAAGGGCAAGTCATGAAGTCATGCCCAAACCTTGCCTCTCTCTCTCTGCACTTCAAAGCATTTTGCATTGGCCAGTGTTTAAATCACCTTTGGCATAACCTTTATAATGCCATTCTTTTTGGAACCACAGAGGAAAAAATAAAATCCATCACTGCATAAAACCAGAAGCCAGACATTAATTAGAGAATTGTTCACCTGAACAGTGACGCCTTTGTTAATGAGCGTCATATAATTATCACCCGGTTTTTACCAAGTGTGAGTTCTCAGTTAGGAGAAATGGCCATGGTCTCCTAAGAATAAAATTATGGAACGCCGGCGAACACAGGCAAGCAATGTCAGTTTGTTGCCAGAGAACTAATACAGTGAGTCACTGGCTGGAATCTAGCATTTTATTGGACCTCAGAAAAGCTTCTCCAATTTTCTTTGAGAGGCTTAGGAATTCATCTCACAAACTGAAGAGCTCCAAGTTCTGAACCAGGAAAGTGGACAGATTTTTGTTTCATGATAAAAAAATGTTTTAAATTTTTTTTTTTTTTTTTTGGCTTAGGGATAAAAACTGAGAAGAGCCTTCCATGAAGCCTAGAAAAAGTGAATCTGCTGCCCTGTCTGTCTGACCGATGATCTTCACCAGCACAGACGGGTGTCTGACTAGTGATCTTCATCAGCAGAGACGGGCATCATCAGTATTCCATTCAGGTAATAAGTAATTATGCACTCTCAGCTCTGTCAATAACTAATTACTTGACTGTGTTAACATAACCAACCTTCACGTGCACGGGTTATTTAGAGTTGGAAGAATGGATGGTGTGATTAACTTGACCTTTGCAACAATTTATCTAAGTCAAACTCTGCACAGTTCATGCTGGTGAATGGGTAGCTAAGCAAGCCCCACCCCTTTCATTTAACATATACATACATATATACACAAACACACAAACACACACATATATACACAAACACACACATATATACACTAACACACACATACACACACATATATACACAAACACACACATACATACACATATATACACAAGCACACACATACATATATACATACATACACACATACACACACATATATACACAAACACACAAACACACACACATATATACACAAACACACAAACACATACATACACACACATATATACACATACACACACATATATACACAAACACACACATACACACACATATATATACACACACATATATATACAAAACACACACATATATACACTAACACACATACACACACATATATACACACACACATACACATGTATATACACATATACACACATACACACACATATATACACAAACACACATACACACACATATATACATACACACACACCCCACACCCCACACACACACACACATATATACACAGACACACACATACACATGTATAAACACATATACACACATACACACACATATATACACAAACACACATACACACACATATATATACATACACATACACCCCACACACCACACACACACACACACACACACCTTAGTTATCTTTCTACTACTGTAATAACACACCATGAACAAGGCAACTTACAGAAGAAAGAGTTTACTGGGGGCTTGCAGTTGTAGAGGGTGTGTCCATGACCACCATGGCGGGGAGCACGGCAGCAGACGTGGTACTGTCTGACCCACAAGGAGGAAGCAGACAGAGCTAACTGAGTATTGTGTGGGCTGTTGAAATCTACCTCCTATGATACACCTCTTCCAACATGCACACATAGCCTGATCCTTCCCAATCAGTTCAGCCAACTGGGAACCGAGCATTCAAATATATGAGGCTGTGGGGGCCGTTCTCATTAAAACCATCACAGTGTGTGTCTTGTGAATTTGAAAGACTATTCGCAAGTGTCTATGCCTAGAGATGGAGGGCGTTTCCTTTGTTTTGGAAGGTATCTATGTAGACTAGGCTAGTGTCAAAGTCATAGCAATCTGTCTGCCTCTGCGTACCAAATGCTGGGATTAAAGGCACTCACCACCACACCCAGGTGTAGGTGTAGGGTTTTTGTTGTTGTTTTGTTTTGTTTTTTCTTGGTTTTTCAAGACAGGGTTTCTCTGTGTAGTTTTGGTGCCTGTCCTGGATATTGCTCTGTAGACCAGGCTGGCCTTGAACTCACAGAGATCCGCCTGCCTCTGCCTCCTGAGTGCTAGGATTAACAGTATGTACCACTACTGCCAGGCTAAGGTGGAGTTTTTAAACACCATTTTAACTAAGTTCTTGGGTAACATTTTAATCATTTCAAGCAGGTGTTGCTTCTAATATTTAGGAAATTGTTTTACCACTTGAACCTAAATTGAGATTAAAAACCTTGTTAGCAATAACAAAACAACACACTCATTACCTGTGACTTCCTAGTGCCTGGCACTTAAGCGGCTTTTGTGAATCCACCAATATAATATTTGTAAACTACACGCTTAGTGTACCCCACTTTCTGACTGCATTGGATTGGGCAGAAGGTGACCAGTGAACAACATCCGTGCTTCCTTCCCATTGGCTGAAGCCCAAACGGAACAACGAACTGAAAGGAGGCTGGAACATGCATCTTTAGCTGGATGTCTATGTGCACAGAAAAATCTTGGGAATAGAGTGTGGAGAGGTAGCTCAGTGGTTCTTGCAAAGAACCTGGGTTTGGTTCCCAGCATCCACATGGAAACTCTAGCTCCCAGGTATTTGATATCCTCTTCCGACCTCTGTGGGTACCAAGCACGCACGTGCCACACAGATATATGTGCAGGCAAAACACACATATGTGGTGATGTATTGTGTCCCTCAATATATTGTGTACCCTAATAAAGCTTATCTGAGGATCAGAGGGAAAGGCCAGCCGCTATAGTAAACACAGAAGTCAGGTTGTGGTAGAACACACCTTTAATCCTAGCATTTTGGGAGGCAGAGATCCATAGATCCATTCAGATCTCTGTGAGTTCAAGGTCACTCTGGGAACAGAGCCAGGCGCAGTGGCACAGGCCTTAAATTCTAACACTGGCTAACTATAGTGGAGGTCTGTACAGATGAATAGGAAGTGATGTAGCTGGGCAGAGAGAGGAAGTGAGATGCAGAACAGAAAGGCATATAGGCGTGGGTATACAGGAAGTAGGTCTCTTTATGGCGGAGGATTTCCTAGCAGTAAGAATGTAGCTGGTTTCTTTCTGCTTCTCTGATCTCTCAGTTTTCACCCCAATATCTGCCTCCAGGTTTTATTTTATTTTTTGGTTTTTCGAGACAGGGTTTCTCTGTGTAGTTTTGGTGCCTGCCCTGGATCTCCCTCTGTAGACCAGGCTGGCCTTGAACTCACAGAGATCCACCAGGCTCTGTGCCCCCCCCCCCAAGTGCTGGGATTAAAGGCATGCGCCACTGCCACCTGGCAGGTTTTTTTTTTTTTTATTAATAAGACCATTTAGCAATTCATCTTACACACATAAAACAAAATGAACAGCTCTAGTAAAAATTACAAAATAGAGATTTATTAAAAAAAATATTTAGGGATGTTCACCCAAGAGGAAAGAAGAGGATGGATGTTGATTTTTATAGGTATAGAAAAACTGAAGAATGGAAGAGAAGTGGAGAGATTTTAGGAGCCACAGGGAGTGGGTGTCTGTCGTGAAACAATATTTTGCCAGACATGAGAGTGCAGTGGTGGACGTGAACTCACAAGAACCGGTACTTCGCACAGAAGATTTGTACGAGATCAGGTCAGCATGATCTGGGACTTGAGAAATGGTTCAACAGTTCAGCGCACTTGCTCCTTGTCCAGAAGACCCGAGATCTGTCCTAACACCCGTGTTGGGTGACCCACAACTGCCTGTAACTCCAGCTCCAGGAATCTGACCATCTTCTAGCCTCTGTGGGTACCGACACACCTGTAGCACTCACCCACACACAGACACATAAATAAAAACGAATATAAATCTGGAAAGAGGGGTGCATGATCTGAAATTGCAGTACCAAGCAATCCAGGCCCAGTAATAATCTTTAAAATTATATAGACTCATTTTTTTTCCAGCCAATTTATTCACATAAGCCTGGTTGTTTTGGTGAGGATGTTGATCCTTCAGAACCTCAACAAGAAGTATTAAATTCAATGATAGACTCTCAACCTATCAAAAATGAAGATAAAAGGTAAAAAGGAGAAAAAAAAACTTAAGATCATAGCAGAAAACTAAAAAAAAAACCCATTAAGATGCAACTGGGTTGTGGTCGCCTATAGACATCTATTGCTATGTTCAAAAACACTTCAGATAGAGGAAAAATGGTGATGGAATTCGGTTTATGCTTATGACATTTTATAGTCTGACAAGCCTTTCAGAGAATCACTTTATCTCATATGAGGATGAATCAGAAAGCACCTTCCCTCAGGAGCTCCTGTAAGAGAGACTGTAGCAGTAATATACAGAGATGAACACGTTATTAGAGGAACGCATCAGGGAAATTGCCAGTGAATTTAGAAGGGAAATGGTTTCTCATTGAGTGGGGAGGATTAGGTGTGTCTGCGCTTCACAAATGATGCTTCTATCTCCCTCATGACCTCCCATCCCAGGCTTCATTACCCCTTCAGCAGGATGATTGCAGTATCTCCCTAACTCGTCTCCACAAGGGTCAGGTGCTGTGTACGAGAGCTCGCTGTGAGATGGCCCTTTGAAGATCTCTACATTTCCCAGGCTCCTCATTATCTTCTGGGTAGATTCTCCCGGGAAGAAGAAACTGGCCTGGAGATTAGAACGCACTTTTGTTTAGTTATCGGCTGTGATAATTAACATTGACTGTCAGCTTGACAGGGGTTAGCACTGCAATGGAAACATATGTTTGGATGTGTCTGTGAGAGAGTTGCTAAATCATGTTAGCTCAAGTAGGAAGACCCCCCCACCCTAAATGTGAGCAGCACCAATTCACAGGCTGGGATCCCAGACCGACTAAAATGGAGAATGGGAACTGACTAGCAGTATTCATAGCTCTCTGCTTCCTGACGGACTGCCTCAAGCTCCTGCGGCATGACCTCCTCGCCGTGATGGACTGTGCCCTCAAACCGTGGGCCACAATAAACTCTCCCTTCCCTGACTTGTTTTGTTGGGTGTTTTGCTATAGTAACAAAGCAAGCGCCTTCTCTCAAAGGTAACCACTTGGGGTGAGTGAGGTTCTTTTCTGTTTACTTTTCAATTTCTAGTTAGTTCATTATTTGGATGTATATGGGTGTTTTGCCTTCGTGTGTGTGTGTGTGTGTGTGTGTGTGTGTGTGTGTGTGTGTGTATGTGTGTGTGTGTGTGCAACATGCATGCACCTGGTGCTGGCAGAAACCAGGAGATAGTGTCAGATCCTTTGGAACTGGAGTTACAGATGGTTGTGAACTACCATGTGGGTGCTGGGAATTGAACCCAGGTCCCCTGAAAGAGCATCTGGTGCTTTTAACTTTTTCATCATGTCCCCAGCCCCTGAGAGTTTGTTTAAAATAAGTATTAATATACATAATATTTATAATACACACACATATAGAAAACAAAGCTATCAGCTGGGCATAGTGGCATCCTGTCTCTAATCCTAGCATATGGGGTGGGGGTGGAGTGCAGGCCGCAAGGATCAGGAGTTCAAGGTCATCTTTGGCTACATAGCAAATTTGAAGACAGCCGAGGCTACAACATGAGACTTTGTTTCAAGAAGCCAAAACTGAAGGGTGGAGAGATAGCTTACCCCCGAAGAGCCCTTGCTGCTCAAATACAAGGACCCCAGTTCAGATTCCAGCATCTTTATAAAACCTGGGTGTGGCCCTGCGCTCTCCCGGAACTTCAGCATGGACCGGGACAAGACAAGAGGAGCGATCAGGCTTGCTGGATGTAAATGTAGCTGAAAAACAGGAGCTCCAGGTTAAGCTGGAGATATGGCCTCAAAGAAACAAGGTGAAGAGTGATAGAGGTCGGTAGCCTTTCCCCTCCTCTACCCTCTGTGCCTGCTGTTCATAGGCATCTACACACACACACACACACACACACACACACACACACACGTTTGTAGGCATCACTGCTGTTCATAAGCATCTACACACACACACATGCGCACTCCCACACACATGAGCACACACACACACACACACACACACTCATACACACATGCACACACACCTTCACATAGAGCACACATAAATATACCACACACACACACACACAGAGACACATGCACACCCCTGCACACACACTATCACAAATACACACATGCTCATACACACACACACACACACACACACACATACACGAACACACACACCTTCACGTAGACCACACATAAATATACCACACACACAAACACAGACATACACACACAGAGACACATGCACACCCCTGTACACACTCTATCACAAACACACACACAGACACACACGCTCATACACACATGCACACCAAAAAAGAAAAAGGGAAAAAGAATAACAAAAGACAAAGTAAACAAAGCTATGAGCTACTACCAGACTCCCATAATAATTAGTTAACGACCACTGATTGGTGCTTTGGCTAACACATTATGCTGCAGGTAAGATTCTATTAAGCAGTTTCCACTGAATGATTCTTCATCATACCGAACAAAGAATTTTTGTTCCTGTACAGTCGAGACTGGATTCTGTTGCTTAGCAATGGGCTCTACCATACCATTACAGGTTTTGTGTTTCCCAAGAACCAGTATACCACAGGTACTTCCAAACGTTCCCACAGTACTCCCATGAAAAAGGATTGATAATCATTCCATATTTAATCTAGCAATCCAAAAATCCTCAAGGTGACAAGCTTTCTTTTTAGATTGTTGCCAATATATTGTCCTTTTTTTTTTTCAAAGTGAAAATTGTATCCTCACTCATTGAAGTAACTGGGGACAGATTTGCCTTTGAGACAAAGAATCATCCATCCATCCATCCATCCATCCACTAATACAGATACAGAGTTATGGGCTGGACAAAGGAAGATAAAAAAGGCATCTCACAGGGTCTTTGGGCAAGCTTTGTATGCAGTAAAGCCATAAGATACAATGTCTCCTCTGTAAACTCTGTGATGCTGTGGGAAAGCTTAAATTGGGGACAAAAGAAACAAACTGTACAGGACAGTATGCAATTAGCTGCTAAATGATGAAGCATTCAAGGAAAAACCCTTTAAGAATTCTGAGACGGGGGAAGGTGAAGGAAAAGAGCCCGTCGGTGTTCATCAAGTGCCTCCCATACAGCAGGCGCTTCAAATGCACCGTCTCTTCCAATAGTCATAAAAGGATCTCTTCTTCATTTCCAGGAGAGGACAGAAAGTTATACAGGTTAATTAGCTTGCAAGTAAACAAATCCAGGACTGGGTGAAATGAAAAAGAGCATTTAGAGCGTAGCTAGATCGAGATCCTCCCACCACGCTGCCTCTTCCCCCAGCTCTCTTTGCATTATTCATAAACGCAGGGCTGAATTCCAGGCGGTGTGGTCCTCAGGGGACAGAGCTAAGCTTTGGTTCAGGCTTAGGGACCTTTGTGAACACCTGTCCTTTCGGCCAACAGGAAGTCACCTGGGACACAGGTAAAGGAAGAGAGATTTCTTTTTATATCGTCTTTGAACAATGGGTCTGTGGAGTGATGCATGATTTGTCTGGAAGGAGGCTGACCCACAAAAACACCCTCCTGCTTTCACAACAGCCGAACCACTTCCGCCCTCCTGATTCGCACTGGTTTACATTTCTGACCGTCTATCTTTCTCCTTGATTGCATTCAGAACACTTTGGGCCGCTTCTGATGAAACTTTTCCTTGAATTTTATCTCCTGTCCTGTTGTAAAGACTTCCCAGGGTAACCGTGTGCGTTATCACCCCAGACACCCTAACACAATGCCCCAAGGTCTAGTATCACTTAGGAAAACAGAAGATAAGTGCTTTTCTTTTTCACAGAAAAAGATAAGACTTGGGAGAGGAAAGCTTCCTCACACTACCAGGCTTGAGGTTAGGGGGTGTTCTGTGTTCTTTTATGAGGTGGGTCACAGCAGGAGACACAAGGCGGGGCTCAGGTAAACACAGCTGATTATCTTCACAGGTCCAGGAGATAGAAGGGACAGAACTCCATCATGGCCATGTCACACCATTTCCAAGGAGTATTTGTACAATGTGTGTGTGTTAAGAAGTGAAATTAGCTGGCCGGTGGTGGCACACGCCTTTAATCTGGGGAGGCAGAGCCAGGGGGATCTCTGTGAGATCGAGGCCAGCCTGGGCTACCAAGTGAGATCCAGGAAAGGCGCAAAGCTACACAGAGAAACCCTGTCTCAGAAAAACCAAAAAGAAAAAAAAAAAAAGAAGTGAAATTATTGGTTTAGGTGTGTGTGTGCACACGTGTGTGCACCTTGTGGTGGTCATCCCATAAACTCAGGTTGCTAGTCTTCAATTTCCACCTTCTTTGGAATGGGGTCTCTTGTTTTTCTGTTTAATCAGGCCGACTGGCCCATGAGCTTCCAGGAACTCTCCCATCTGCTTCCCATCTCTCCATGGGTGTGCTGGGATTACCAGTGCTCACTTTGGGATTCGAACTCGGGGTCTCACATTTGTATGGCAGAGCACTTTCCGCTAGTGAGCCCTCCTCCTAGCCCCTGTTAAGTTTAGCTTTGCACAGCATTTCCACGCTTGTAAGAACCTGTGACGTACACAAATACAAACTAGAAACTGGTAACTGCAATTTCTGTGATTCCACGTATCATTTACATGTTTTTATGTTGTTTTTGCTTTTTATTTATTCTTCTCACATACAACACATCCTGACTGCAACCTCCCCTCCCTCCACTCCTTCCAGTACCTCCTCTCCTCTCCCCCAGATCCACTGTTCCGCCATTTCCTTCAGAAAAGAACAGGTCCCCCAGGGACATCAACTGAACAGGGCATAACAAGTTACACTAAGACTAGGCACATACCCTCGTATCAAGGCTGGGTGAGGCAACCCAGTGGGAGGAAAAGGGTTCCAAGAGCAGGCAAAAGAGTCACCGACACCCCAGCTCCCACTTTTAGGAATCCCACAGACACCCCAAGCTAAACAACTACAGTATGTATGTAGAGGACCTTGCACATACCCATACAGGCTCTGGGATTGCTGTTTCAGTCTCTGTGAGCCCTTATGAGCTCAGTTGATTCTGTGGGCCATGTTCTCATGGTGTCCTCAACCCCTTGGGCTTCCACAATCCTTCCTCCCTGTCTTCCACAGGGCTCCTCAAGCTCTGGCTAATGTTTAAGTGTGGGCCTCTGCATCTGCTACCATCAGCTGCTGGAGGAAGCCTTCCTGATGACCATTGGGCTAGGGACCAATCTGGAGTTCTGGAAGCTGGCTTATCCTCTCTGGTCAAGCAGGGGACTTCTGTCTGAGTTGTGGGCCATGATTTATATTGGTATTTACAAAAGACTACTGCAGAATCTAAAGAAGAATGGTAAGATGTACGCTAAAAATTTTCTTTTGAAGTACTTCGGATTGAACCCTGGGCCTCATGTATGCTAAATATGTGCTCTACCGCTGGGTTACAACTTCAGCATATTTTAAAGAAAGCGACTTCCTATTTTAACATGTTCACTTATGCTTTTTTCTTGCTTTTTTAATAAAAGGACTGAATGAAAAAAGGAAGAAATGAAAAAAAAAAAGGACATGACTATTCCAGGTATGGTGGAGGAGAAAGTTTATTGTAGATAAAAGGGAGAGCATAGCCAGAGGCAGAGACATCTGGGAGAGTCCAGAGTGGACATGACCCTGAGCCAGGGCCATGTGAGAAGAGGGGGAAGGAGAGTGGGGAGAGCCAGGAGAGTAAAGGATAGTGTCTTGGTTAGGGTTTCTATTGCTGTGAAGAGACACCATGGTCACAGCAACTCTTACAAAGGAAAACGTTTAATTGAGGTGGTAGTTTACAGTTTCAGAGGTTTAGTCCATTATCATCATGGCGGGGAACATGGCGGTGTTGTATGATATTTTGTTTGTGTTCCGACAAATAAAGCTTGCCTGGAGATCAGAGGGTGGAGCCAGCCACTAGTTAACCATAGAGGCCAGGCAGTGGTGGCACACACCTTTAATCTCAGCACTTGGGAGGATCATACCTTTGATCCCAGCACATGGGAGGTGGAGACAGGATCTCACCCTCCATTCAGTCTGAGGATTCGTAGAGACAGGATCCCCACATTGAGTCTGAGCATGGGAAGTTTCTGGTGGCTGGCTGATCTGCTTCTCTGATCTTTCAGCTTTCACTCTGATACCTGAGTCCGGGCTTTTATTTAATAAGACTAATTAGGGTCGTGTTTCATGGCAGCGTGCAGGCAGACATGATGCTGGAGAAGGAGCTGCTACATGTTATTATACAGGCAACAGGAAGTAGACTGACTCACTGGGTGTGGCTTAAACATATATGAGACCTCAAAGCCCGCTTCCACAGTGACACACTTTCTCCAAGAAGACCACACCTACTCCAACAAAGCCACACCTCCTGTTAGTGCTACTCCTTTTGGGGGCCATTTTCTGTCAAACCACCACAGGTAGACAAAAGAGGCTGGGTAACCAAAATGGCTGGATTATATAGGAAGGGCAGCTGGGGGTAGGGCAGCTCAGCTCCGGGCTGGAGAAGTTTAGGATAGGGTGCAGGGTATGCTATCCATACCCTGTATCAGGTAGGGGCTGAGGGTTGATGGGAGCCAGGTCTGCTTTGATGTGTTAAATAAGCACTTCAGTTAACCACTGGTCCCAGGTTTGAGACCTAACAAGGGCCTCTATTTCACATTGCATTGGGCCCCATGAATAATGTAAGTGATAGCTTCTGACTTTTACATCTGTTGTGCTTAAGAAAAATTGTCGGTAAGCAAAGTGGTGGTTGTCTGGACAGTTATGACGTGCTGGGTTGACTGGGCTAAGGGATGCTCAGGCAAAGTGTTATTTCAAGTTGTGTCTGTGAGGGTGGTCCTGGAAGAGATTAGCATTTGAAATCAGTAGACTCAGTAAAGAGGATGGGCTACAGCCCTAGGGTGAGCACCATTCAGCCCTGGAGAACAGGGATATAAGAGAAAGATGGTGGGGGAGTGAATTCCGTCCTCCTAGCTGGAACCTCCATTTTCCTGCCTGTAGATATCAAAGCTGCTGGTTTGCAGGTCTTCAGTCTACACCACTTAAAAACTATCTAATCTGCCTTAGTTGTAAAATGAGCCCAGAGCAGAATCTTTCTTATAGTAGTTGTGAGAACTGAGGGTAATCTACGGCTGTTAAGTATGGAGACTTCAATAGACGTTAGCCATGTAAGTATCTGTCTTTGTTAGGGTTGTCACTGCTGTGAAAAGACACCATGACCACGGCGACTTTTACAAAGGAAAACATCTAGTTGGGGCTGGCTTACAGTTCAGAGGCTTAGTCCATTATCGTCAGGGCAGGAAGCATGGCGGCACGCAGGCAGACATGGTGCTAGAGAAGGAGCTGAGAGTTCTACATCTTGATCTGCAGGCAACAGGAAGAGACTGTGAGCCACCAAGCCTGGCTTTAGCTTCTGAGACCTCAAAGACCATTTCCAGTGACATATCTCCAATAAAGCCACACCTCCTAATAATGCCACTCCCCATAAGCCTATGGGGCCATTTTTATTCCAACTACCACAGTATCCTACTAAAAGCCCTCTGCTCACTTGAATCTTCAGTGACTGAAGGGAAACATGTACGTGCATGTATATGAGGTAATATACCTCATATGAGATGAGCAGGGGCTGTGCAGTAAGAGTAGATTCGAGTCCAGCTTGGCAGGTGACTAGTCATGAGTCCAGATAGGTCTCTCATCTTGCCTGAAAAAGGACACAATGCCCGTCTTATGTAACTTTTGTGAGACATTCTGGGTAACCTGTGGGGACACAACACACCTAAGAACTTATCTTTATTTGCCCTAAAGAGCACATGGAAAGGGTGAGACATTTTAATCTTTTAGTTTCTCAGATAATTTAAAGAGCTAAACCCTTCTAACTTAAAGACTTGTAAGAGCAATGCCATGATCATGTGTTTTGTTCCTCAAGTGGGGGCAGGAAAGAGACCAAAGCATTGAGAAGCATGTGTGTATATACACAAGAGAGTAGAAAGCATCACCTCCTGAAGATGTCTGCACTCCTCTGTTCATTCTATTATTCACAGCAGCCAAGGTGAGGAAACAGCCCATGGACAATAGTCATGGACAAATAGATCAACAAAGTGTGCACACACGCAATGGAATGCTGCTATTCCACCTTAAAAAGAAGGAAGTCCTGGGTTTGACACAGTGGATGGAACATATGTAAAGTGTAGCAAATCTTCCTCTGTCCTGCCAGCCAGCTCCCAAACAATGACACAGAGACTTCTTGTTAATTACGAAACCTTGGCCTATAGCCTAGACTTGCATCCAACTAGCTCTCTCTCTCTCTCTCTTTTTTTTTTTTTGTTTTTTTTTTTTTTTGTTTTTTCAAGACAGGGTTTCTCCATGTAGCTTTGGTGCCTGTCCTGGAACTCGCTCTGTAGACCAGGCTGGCCTCGAACTCACAGAGATCCACCTGGCTCTGACTCCTGAGTGCTGGGATTAAAGGCGTGCACCACTGACGCTCGGCCCAACTAGCTCTTATAACTTAAATTGATCTGCTTCTATTAATCTATGTTCTACCACGTAGCCTTTTTTTTTTTTTAAACCTCTTTTCCATTTCTGTATATCTAACTTGTTCTGTGTCCTCTGGAGTCTCCTGCACACCAAGATTCTTCTTCCTAGTTTCTCTCTCTTTCTCTGTCTGCCTAGAAGTCCCAACTACACCTCCTGCCTAGCTATTGACCTTTCAGCTTTTTAATTACACCAAATCACAGCAATACATCTTCACACAGTATACAAATATCCCACAACAGTGAAGTGGGAAAAAAAAAAAGCCAAACACAGACATAACCACTGTGTGAGACACATAACAGACAGACAGGAAAGAGTTAAGTCTGGCGTGACACCAGTGGCCCCTCTGAGCCATTCTTGAGGTGCTAAGCCATTTTGAACTGGTGGACAAGTCTGCAGTTGTGCGTCAGACGGTCAACACGGAGCCAACAGCATGTGCAATGGAGGGACCTCCTCAAGGTCACCTTCACGTCCTTCTGCTGGAACTGGATCCCTGTCTGAGCACTTTCTACTTGATTCCAGACAGTGTAAAGAAGGAAGTACAAGATACAATATTTATCTACCCAGTACTCACTGGGCCTTGCAGCAGGGTTGGTACTGTGAATGACTGTTCACAATAAACAATGGCATTTTGTCTAGTGTAAAATTGGAGAGGATCCTCCCTCCCACCCTCCTTTCTTCTGTCCTTATTCCTTTTCTCCTCTGTAGCAATTCTTTCTCTGTCCTGCCAGTCAGCTCCCAAGTAATGACACAGAGACTTCTTATTAATTATGAAAGCTTGGCCTATTGCCTAGGCTTGTTCCTAAGGTCTTATAACTTAAATTAATCCATTTATATTAATATATATTCTATCATGTGGCGTTACCTGTAGCATGAATTCTAATTGGTCTTAATAATAAAAACTCAGAGTCAGATATCAGGATAAATGCTGAAAGATTAGAGAGGTAAAGGAGCCAGCCACTAGAGAGACTTCTTCTTCTTTTTTTTTGGGGGGGGGGGTTTAAGACAGGGTTTCTCTGTGTAGCTTTGCGCTTTTCCTGGATCTGTAGACCAGGCTGGACTTCTTACCTCTACCAAATCCCCAGACAGAAAGGGGGCTGAGCCCCTGTCTCCTCCCACCTTATCTTCCTGTCTCCACCTCCCTAGTGCTGGGATTAAAGGTGTGAGCTTCTACCGCCTGGCTGTTTCTCTCTTAGATTGGATTAATCCTATCCCAGGGTGGCCTTGAACTCCTGATCTTCCTGTTTCCTCCTCCCAAGTGCTGGATTAAAGGTGTGAGCCACCTCCGCCAGGCCTCTATGGTTAACTAGTGGCTAGCTCTGCCCTCTGATCTCCAGGCAAGCTGTATTTGTTAGAGCACAAACAAAATATCACCACAGTTACCTCTCTTCCATCTTGTACCTTCTGTTTCCTCTCCATGTCTCCTGGTGTCTCCCTCACACCTAGATTCCTCCTCCTCTTCCTTTCTCTCCCCAGAAATCCCACCTATACCTCCCGCCTAGCTATTGGCCATTCAGCTTTTTATTACAAAAATCACAGCATACACCTTCACACAGTGTACGAATATCCCACAACACTCCTCTTCCTCCTCCTCCTCATCTACTTCCTTCCGTTACTTCCTCTTTGTGTAAACCAGACCTCTCTGTTGTGGGGTATTTGTATACTGTGTGAAGGTGTATTGTTGTGATTGGTTTACTAAAAAGCTGAATGGCTAATAACTAGGCAGGAGAGGTTAGGAGGGACTTCCAGGGAGAGAGAGAAACTCAGGGGAATGAATCTAGGCACTCGGGGAACACCAATGCGACACTGAGGAAGTTGGATGTACAATATGGAGGAAAGGTAATAAGCCACAGGGCAGAAAGTAGATTAATATAAATGGGTTAATTTAAGTCTTAAGAGCTAGTTGGGAACAAACGTAAGCTAAGGCCAAGCTTTCATAATTAATGAGATGTTTTCGTGTCATTATTGGGGAGCTGGTGGTTCCAAAGAAAGTCCAATTACACTTCTCTGGAACTCATTATGCAGCCCAGGTTGCCCTAGAAGTCATGATCCTCCTGCTTCAGCCCCTAATGCTTGGATTGAAAGCAGTATATCTGCATGATATTTCTTGAAGTTAGTTGTTATATAAACGAGAGAAATAACCAGTAGGAACATGACTAGCTGATGCTGGACATGGGGCTGGTGATGCTTCTGTGGCTGTGGTAGATCAATGATGGCTCCGCATCCTTGACATTCCTCACATGGAGAAGGGAGACCTATCTCTTCTCCTTGGATCTGGGCTGTGCCAACTTTAACCAAATAGTGTGGCCAAAGAGACTACCTTTGGAAAAAAACAGGCAGCCTCCACCTTAGTCTCTAGAAGCCTTGAGCTTCTCTGGCAGACAGCTGAGTAACCTGTTGGAGGGAGCAGGCAGAGTGCCTGAGAAGACATGGAGAAAAAGAAAGTCCAGACCAATCTAGCCTGTCAGCTGGGTCTGCCAACAAGCAAGTACAGGACAGAAGCAGATAATTAACCTTGACAACAAATGCATAACTAGTTCCCTGCCTCAGCAAACGACCAGGTGGAAGGGGACAGCAAACCTCCCAAGAGGTGCAAGGAGAGGATGTTCCCTTTTACAGTTGTGCATTTTGTGTTCTGAGGTCACAGGGAAAAATCAATGAGGGTCATACCCTACAACCCCTCCTCCTGCCTTTTCTCTTTCTAAAGAAGCTGAGCCCTGTCTACTGTTAGCTGTGGGGGCTTGTTTGGGTAGAGACAGCATTTCAACCCATATCACACTTCTATTCAACTGGTACTCTAAGTGCCCAAGCATTTATATTCCCGCTATCTAGGAGAAAAGAGACACACAGAAGCCGTTAGCGCTTTCAATGGCTTGCCTCTTTTCCTTTTTAAATCAAACACCATTTTTGTTTTACTATTAGTATTCACTCTATTCAGAACTGTATACTCCCAATCTAGCTATCACCCTGGTTGGATGCATGCCCACTTATCAGCACAAAGGGCAGGAAGAGAGCCCTCCTTTTCTGGGCTAATGGCTAGATTTGCTTTTTATTAAGATGTAGCTGAGCTTTTGGGAGGCTTGTTATCAGAAAGAACAGCTTAGCATTAATTATGCTAAAACAAAAATCATTATAGTTAGCAGTCATTGTCTAGGTTTTAAATGGACTTTATTAAATAACCCAAGATAAAAACTTAGTTTGTTCATCTACATGGTACCTTTACTGATAACTCATCCTGGCAGACCTGTGATGATGTAATTTTGCTTGGAGTGAAATTTTCAGCAGGATTCATGGTGAAGTTCTTTTGTGGTCAATGTGATGATCTAGTTGATAACAGTAACATTCAGGGACTTTTGTGGGCATGTAAAAATTTTTTCTGTATATTTATGATACCAAATGCTATGGTTTTCAAATATGTGGCTATATTTGAAATAGGTTTATACGTTCTTTGTTGTTCATTAAAAAAATATCTTACCACTGGGAGATGTAGCTCGGTGGTAGAGTGTTTCACCAGCATGCATAGGTCAGGGTTCAACTCCTGAGCAGCTAATATAAATGAATAATATCCTGCAACCACTGAGTTTCGTGTGCATTGGAAACATCAAACATCTTGGCTCATTCCCCTGGGACCAGCACAGTCTGCTTCTATTTCGCTTCGCTTGAACAAGAATCTACAAGTTTGGCTGCTAAATTATTTTCATAAAATAACCCAGTCTCCTTTATGCCTGCTATTTGAATTTTATAGTTAGCTTCTCTGTTGCTGCGATAAAACTGACCAAAAGGGGCTGGAGAATGGCTCAGAGGTCAAAAACACTGTTTGCTCTTCCAGAGGTCCTGGGTTCAATTCCCAGCACCCACATGGCAGCCCACAGTTGTCTTTAACTCCAGTTCCAGAGGATCTGGCACCCTTACACAGACATACATCAATGCACATAAAATAAAAATAAATGAATTATTTTTTTTTCAAAAACTGACCAAAAATAACTTAGGGAGGAAAGAGTTTATTTCATCTTACCCTTCCAAGTGATAGCCCATCATTGGGAGTAACCAAGGAAGAAACCCAGAGGCAGGAGCTAAAGCAGAGACCATGACGGAGTGCTTCTTACTGCTCTGCTCCTCATGACTTACTCAGTTTATTCTTTTTTTTTGGTTTTTAGAGACAGGGTTTCTCTGTGTAGCTTTGCGCCTTTCCTGGGACTCACTTGGTAGTCCAGGCTGGCCTCGAACTCAGAGAGATCCGCCTGGCTCTGCCTCCCGAGTGCTGGGATTAAAGGCGTGCGCCACCACCGCCTGGCCCAGTTTATTCTTAAACAACCCAGAACCACCAGGTCAGGGATGGCACTGCCCGCAGTGGGCTGGGCCCTCCTGAATCAATCATCAATCAAGACCATGCCCCACAGATATGTCCACAGGCCAATCTGATGGAGGCATTTCCTCCATCAAGGTTCTCTCCTCCTCTGTGACTGGTTTGTGTCAAACTGACAAAAACTAAGCCGCACACCGAGGCCTGAGCTTTCTCTCTAACCAGTGAGACATGATGTCAGCCCAGTAGATCCTCAGTAGACAATTTAGCTATTAAAATGAATGTGCCATTTGGGGAACCTAAGGTTGTTTGTTACTTAGTACTTGAGGGGGTCTCAAGGGCATCTGATTGTCAATCCTTCAGTCCTGCATTTAGCTGCATCACTAGAAAAACCAGCACCTAGGCTGTATTCTCTTGTGCAATATATGTTAATACCAGAAACGTTACTTGATGAATATTTCAGTATCTTATGCAAAGCAGCATGGGAAAACCCACTAATTTATCTGATATTTTATATCAAGACTCACTTGATAAATTCCTGCTTGAACCAATTTCCAGAAAATTTTACTTGGGTACATATTGCCTTAGCTGGGGTTTCTATTGCTGTGATGAAACACCATGACCAAAAGCAAGTTGAAGAGGAAAGGGCTTATTTGGCTTACACTTACACATTGTAGTCCATCATTGAAGGCAGGACAGGAACTCAGATAGGGCAGGAACCTGGAATCAGGAGCTGATGCAGAGGCCATGGAGAGGTGCTGCTTACTGGCTTGCTCCCCATGACTTGCTCAGCCTCCTTTCTTATAGAAAGAAGAACCCAGGACCACCAGCCCAGGGATGGCACCACCCACAATGGGCTGGTCTTTCCCCATCAGTCACAAATTAAGAAAATGCTCCACGGGCTTTGCCTATAGCCCTATCTTATGGAGGCATTTTTTCAATTGGGTTCCCTCCTCTCAGATGACTCCAGCTTGTGTCAAGTTGACATAAAATTAGGCAGCACAACATGTCTAACATATATCCATAGCATTTGAGAGATGAGATTTATCACAAGAACCACAAATGGTGTTTTTCTTCTTTTAAAAATTTATTTTATGTGTATGAGTGTTTTGCCTGCATGTATGTCTGTGTCCTGCATGCACACCTGGTGCCCCAGAGGCCAGAAGAGGGTGTCAGATCCACTGGAACTGGAGTTACAGAGCTGTGCTGGGTGCTGGGAATTGAACCTGGGTCCTCTGAGTCACTGACACATCTATGATTTCATAGCACTACTGGGTCGTGATAGTGGTGGAAGGTGTGGTGCCTGGAGAGAGAGAGAGAGAGAGAGAGAGAGAGAGAGAGAGAGAGAGGAGAGAGAGAGAGAGAGAGAGAGAGAGAGAGGGAGGGAGGGGGAGTGAGGGAGAGAGAGAGAGAGAGAGAGAGAGAGAGAGAGAGAGAGAGAGAGAGAGAGGCATATTTTTTCTCTGTCAAATTCCGTCTTTATCTTTTTGAGGATGGGTGGTATGGAGAACAGAGACTATATGGGATTCTATGCTATCTGTCAAGAAAATAACTAATGGAGGGTGTGAACTGAGGCACAGAACTTCTTCCCTCTTTCACTACTGTTGGCAATCCCTTTACACTCTCCCTCTTCCACCTTGGCACTTCATTTCCTGCCTCTAATCTTCCCTCTTTCCTTCCTTCCCTTCCTAAATTGTTGTATTGGTTTAGCCTTCTTCAGTCTGTGACAGTTTCTAGTTTTTCTTTGTCCCTTGTGACCTTGACACTCTTAAGTGTCCTGTAGTACTGTAGACAGTACCTGAGACTGCCCAATAAAGTTATACCTTGAATCAGGGGGTGGAGCCAGTGACTAGCTGACCAGAATTGGCTATAGAGAAGCCAGAAATTTGGATAGAGAAGATGCACAGGAAGGAAAGGTACTCTGCAGAATTTTTCACCACTTGAGTTTGTGTAAATGTGATCTTCTAATGAAATGGTTGAGGTTACAGATTTTTGGCAGCAATATTTTGGAGGTGAGAAGCCCTTTTTATTACATCAAAGCAAGTGACACTTATGTGACTTTCTGTTGTTATTTTTGAGATGAAGTCTCTCCATGTAACCCAGGATGGCCTGGAAGTCCTGATTCTCCTGGCCTTATGTCACAGAGTGCCAGGGTTATAGCGGACTGTCCTGTGCGTCTTCCAGGCATTCATAGGCGATGCTTTACCTTACTTGTTTAAGGAGATACCCTGCCATCTTGTTGAGTTTCTCTCTCTGTCCCCCTTCCTACCTCCATCCACGTCTCTTTTCTTTCTCTCCTTTCTTTTTTCTGTTAAATGTGTGACTTTTCTATTCAAGAATTTAGGAGGGCAAGGCAAGGTGGTACTCATCTGTAATCTCAGCTATAGGGGAGGCTGATGCCAGGAGAATCACAAATTCTGGGTCAGCCTAGGCAACTTAGTAAGACCCCATCTCACGATCCCAATGTGTAGGTTTAAATTAAGTCCATCATTCTGTCCATCAATAAGACTTAGAAGTCAAGGGCTGAGTGAAAACTTCTAGCTCACAGAAGCTGAGGTAGCAACTAGCTGACCTTGCTTTTTGGGCCAGACACCACAAGAGACCTATCTCTTCCTGCATCCCAAAATGAAGAGAGCTTAAACTCTAGTCCCCACTCTTTCCTTCCTGTGCATTTTCTCTATCCAAATTTCTGGCTTCTCTATGGCCAATTCTGGTCAGCTAGTCACTGGCTCCACCCCCCTGATTCAAGGCATAACTTTATTGGGGCAGTCTCAGGACTAAATTAGAATGTAATTAAAATATCCCACAACACCCCTTCTCCTTCTCCTCCTTCTCCTTTTGAGACAAGGTCTCACTACATAGTCTCTGGCCTTGCTATATAGACCAAGCTGGCCTTGAACTCACAGAGGTCTGCCTGCTAGTCTTGAGAGTGCTGGGATTAAAGGCATGCACCATTATACCCTGCTTAGAGTTATTTTACTTAATTTCCAAACTCATGGAATGTTATCCTTCTGTTAAAATTTTTTTTTTTTTTTTTTTTTTTTTTTTTTTTGGTTTTTCGAGACAAGGGTTTCTCTGTGTAGCTTTGCGCCTTTCCTGGGACTCACTTGGTAGCCCAGGCTGGCCTCGAACTCACAGAGATCCGCCTGGCTCTGCCTCCCCGAGTGCTGGGATTAAAGGCGTGCGCCACCACCGCCCGGCCCCTTCTGTTAAAATTTTTGAATTTTACTGTGTAATGGGAAAGTACATACTTTTGTAGTTTGTAATTTATCAGTTTTTTTGTGACCTAATTCAAGATCTAGTTTTGTGATGATTTCAGATGTACTAAAAAAAGAATCTGTTTTTTTCTCCATGACTTTATTTCCTCATCTATGAAACAGGAAGAACCCAAATGTCCAACTGTTGATGGATTTTTCTTTGGGCTACCCACTCACAAGAAATGACAAGGAGACTTATTATTAATTATGAAAGCTCAGCCTTTAGCTTAGGCTTGTTCCTAACTAGTTCTTATAACTTAAATTAACCCATATTTTTAAATCTATGTTCTTTTATGGGGCTCAGTTACCTCTACTCTGTACTGTCCATCCTGCTTTCTCTGTGCCTGGCTGGTGACTCCGCCTTCTTCTTCCCAGTGTCCTCCCTGCCGGGAAATCCTGCCTAGCTATTGACCATCCAGCTTTTTATTAAACCAGTCAGAGTGACACATCTTCACAGTGTACAAAAAGATTATTCCACAACATCCAACTTCTTTGACTTGTTGTTTTTTGAATACTGCAAAAGTAACGGTCAAATTGAAAGACACAAAAATGCTATTTCTTGCCGGGTGGTGGTGGTGGCGGTGGTGGTGGCGGCGGCGGCGGCGGCGCACGCCTTTAATCCCAGCACTCGGGAGGCAGAGCCAGGCGGATCTCTGTGAGTTCCAGGCCAGCCTGGGCTACAGAGTGAGTTCCAGGAAAGGCGCAAAGCTCCACAGAGAAACCCTGTCCTCGAAAAACCAAAAAAAAAAAAAAAAAAAAAAGCAAAAAAGCTATTTCTCTCTCTCTCTCTCTCTCTCTCTCTCTCTCTCTCTCTCAATCCACAAGGAGTGTATCTTGACATAAGTAAACATAATAGGAGAGGGAAGGAGGAAAGAAAATATCACTTCTTCCTGAAAATCAGTTAGTTACCACTGGGTAATAGATGCTCAGTCCTCTAATTCAAGTTGACAGAGAGGGACTAGCCAGGGTAGTGGAGAAGCCACTTGCAATGATGATTCTGATAATTTGTTTCTTTAGAGGCCACTGATCTTGGTCATTAATATAAGTGAAGTTGTAATGTGCTACTGAGAAGAACCACTGTGTGCTTACTTTGGGTAATGGTCCCTCCACTAGGTTGTTGGATGGTGGTTCACTAGTCAGTCAAAGCCTATCAGATAGCAAGCCACATTTGCCACTGAAGAGGGATTTGATGATAATGGGCATCATCCTAGATATCTAAGTCCGATCCCTAACTGATAGTCCCTCAGATTGTTTCACCTTATGGTGTTGTGGAATAATCTTTTCATACACTGTGAAGATGTGTTGCTCTGATTGATTTAGTAAAGAACTGAATGGCCAATAGCTAGGCAAGATTTCCAGGCAGAGAGGATGCTGGGAAGAAGGGGGATACTAGGAGATGCAGAGGAGCAGCATGGGAAGTACAGGGTAAAGGTATCCGAGCCACACAAAAGAACGTAAATTAAAAGATATGGGTTAATTTAGGTTATGAGAGCTGGTTAGAAACCAGCCCAAGCTATTGGCCGAGCTTTCATAATTAATAATAAGGTTCCATAATTAAAATAAGTCCCTGTGTCATGATTTGGGAGCTGGCTGGTGGGACGGAGAAAGACTTACTACAATAAGGATTCCATTCCCTTCAACATTAGCCTCAATTCTTACGCTGCCTCTGCCCTCTTTTCCTCTCTTCTGTGCACTGTAGACAGAAATTACTGTCCTTCCCACCAATTCCCAAATAACCTACGTGGAGACTCAATATTAATTATAAATATTCAGCCGTTAGCTCAGGCTTATTACTAACCAGCTTTTACAACTTAACCCATTTCTATCAATGTATGTGCTGCCCCAAGGCTTGTGGCTTTTACCTCTATCCCATTTTGTGTGTCCAACTCATTCTCCATTTGGCTGGTCCACTCCTCTCTCTCTGACCTTCTTCATCCCAGCATTTTCCTTGTCTCAGGCTTTCTTGCCCAATCTCTTCCTGCCCAGTTATCAGCCAATCAGCTTTTTATTAACAATGGGAGTAATATATATTCACAGTGTACAAAAGGATTATTCCACAGCGGTGAACCCTAATGCATTCTACTGTTGCCTCCCCACCTCCTGGACAGCGTCATCAATGTTTACCTTGTAGTCCCAAGAAAATTTCAAGTATGTCCGGACACTACAAGTCACCAAAAAGTGCCTTAAATTTCAAAACAAACAAACAAACAAAACAAGTGTGAGCATTTATTGTGCTATTTATTTTTCCTATGCATGTGAGAATTGTCACAGCTTGTTGTTGGAATAACTATGCCTCTTTTTTTTTCTCCAAGAAGGCAGGAATTCTCAGCTATTTGTAATCATTCAAAATCTCTGTTACTTATTTGGATAAAGACAGCAACTGTTGTTAACGTGTATCCACCTTTTCCTTTTTAAGGACATCAATTCTAGAACAAAAGGTAACGAGGAATCCTCTGCGTAATTGAAGAACAACAAGAGTAGGAAGGTGGCAATGGGGTGATTCACTAGAAATATTTTGGCTGCCACTAGAACATGAGTCCATTCTATGTGATTGTATGGTGTACTGGAAAGAGTATGAAATCAGAGGACTTGGTTACAATTTAGGTTTTACTCTGTACTGGCTGTGAGATTTGAGATGATGCAATTGACTTTTCTGATTCTACAGACTGCAGCTATTTGAAATGCTGAAACAATTCCTACCACTTACGTAAAAACACTGCCTCTAAGATGGCCAGTGCCTGCATAGAAACACTGAAGTCCGTTAGCACTGTAAAACTGCACACACAATTGGAAGGCTAGGGAGGGAGATTTAGAACTGTTCACTGATTTGTTTTTTAGATATTTCATCTCGAACTAGAGGTGTTGCTAAGGTATTCCTTTCCTATTGTCAACATTTTTAGCAAGCCAGGTGTGATGGTGCACACTTTTAATCACTCAAGAGGCAGAAGCAGTCAGATCTCTGAGTTCGAGGTCAGCCCAGTCTACAGAGAGAGTTCCAGGACAGCCAGGACTACATAGAGAAACACTATCTTGAAAAACAAAACAAACAAACAAACAAAAAAGAGTTGGAGCAGGAGACATGGCTCAGCTGTTAAGAGTACACACTGCTCTTGCAGAAGACCTGAGTTTGGTTCCCAGCACCCACATCAGGTAGCTCAAACTCCCCGTAACTCCAGGTCCAGGGGATCTGATGCCTTCTTCTGGCCCTGCACAGAGACCTATATTCATGCACGTTTGTACACACACACCACACATAATTATTATTTTTATAATAATAAAAAAGCAGATACATCCTTTTGTCATCCAATTAATTTCAAAATGAATTGGTGAGTTTATGGATCACTTCCATAAGTTATATAAAATTAATTTGTACAAGTATTTTTACTGGGAATTGAACCCAGAGCTTAGCTGCTAGAGTTACTTTTGACCTGCTTATTATGTGTAAGGCTCTCATGGAGATTTTGTGTTAGGATT